>NW_007740976.1:2999-4941 GCF_000696425.1 Galeopterus variegatus | reverse complement strand
AAAAAAAAATCATTTATGATGATGTTCTTTGGGCTAGGGGACATTTTAATATTACCATTTAGCGTCATCTTTTATTCTGGCTCTGAATTTTCTCTAAAATATAGTGGAAAAGATTCTTTTAAAGTAATATTTTCTTGGTTATGATTTAGAAAACAAAGTGTGGATTATCAAAATAACACATTTTTTAGTTTTATATTAATTGGAATGTGAATATCTTCATCATTGTTGTGGCTTTAAAAAAGCTATTACAGTTTTTGAATGTTCATGCTAATTATTGAAGCTAATCTAATCTGACATAAGTATTTTTCATAGTATTACAAAGTTTCTACAAATATTTTATTGCAACATACTATACCATTAATTTTGAGTACCGTAATTCATTTTAACTTTTCTTTATAATTTGCTATAAATATTGTGGAAATAATATTATAATATAAAACATTTTATGTATTTTCAATTTATTTCTTAGGCTAGATCTTGAGAAAGGTGATCACTAAGTTAAAAGTTATTCATTATTTTAAGATTCTTGTCATTTCTCTAAAATTTAGGTTAAGTCATGAATCAAGCCCAAACCCCTGGCTTCTATCTTTGCTGAAGAAAGGACCATGGAGAGGCTCATTAGCCATTTTATCCAGAGTAAACTGTACACATTTGGAGCAGCTATGAGAGAAGCTTTGTTAACCAAGGAAGATGAGTCCAGCACCTCATCTTCAGATGTACAGCTGGAGGAGGAAAGATTGTCAGCCCTTCTTGTTTCTGGAAGGGTGGAGGTAGCCCTGGAATTATATGTGGTATATGTAATATGAACCATACTGAATAAAAATAAAAATATTAGATCATTTGTTTGGATTATAATCCCATCAACTCTAACTGAGGATTTACATTTAGTGTGAAAGAGATTAAAACTACTAAATCTGTGGGATATGTAGTCTGGGAATAATGATACTTAAAGTCTCCTTGGGTTTAATGCATTTCCTAAGTTGGTTGCAGATTAAATATTAATAATTTGCTATAGACTTTTAAAACTATTTTAATTAATGACTATCTATATGTATTATACACATATCAGGAGGTACTAACAAAGTAATGCACAAGGCAAAACAGGAAATAATTGAATTAATCTGTCTTTCTTTTTATTAGTTCTATGGTAATTATCATTTAGTAAGTTTGTGCTTTGACAACAACTACCAGAAAACAAAAGTGCATTAGGATCTGAACAGATACCTTTGATGTTGATGCCACTATGTATGTATATAGACTAAATTCTAACAATGGAGTAATATGACTAATGTAGTATAAAAAGAAATAAAATTTAATCAGTATTCTAAGTTATAAATATTTTAAATAGAGTTTATTGTACAAACAATATTATTTAATCGTTCTACATGCTGGAAATGATACAAGTATAGTATTTCCTTCTGTTCCATTACCATTGTAACATTCTTCACTTATTTTATGTCATTAAAACTTTCATTCGCCATTGTTCACATAGAACACAAGTTGAGAAGCTGAAGATTACGTAAATGTTCATATATCAACGTTCATAGGAATGAGTAGGTTATCAAAGATCATGTAAAAGATGTTAAAGAACCACAGAAGCTGAAAATGCTTTGTAACCCCTATGCTTGCTAAAGCTGTTTCAATATTTAAAAATAAGTTTTTTATCAGCAAAGTGTTTATCATCAGACTGTATTCACTAACTTAATCATTACCTTTCAGTACAACTTAAGTGTGATGCTTTGGGAAGTTTATTCATGGTATGTATTTTAAGAGTCCAGAAAGACATTTGGGACTTTGTAAATGAGAGAGAGACAAGAATACCAGCACTTGACTTCACAGAGTTGTTGACATGTCTGTCTTTCCCTATTGAAATGGAGCCCATTGAGGGCAGGAGCTGGGTTTTATTCATGTTGTACTTTTTTCATGGCATATCACCTGGCAC
>NW_007740976.1:0-401 GCF_000696425.1 Galeopterus variegatus | reverse complement strand
ACACATGTGTTAGCATGGAAGCAGGTTCCTTCTAAGTCAAGTCTTCAGATGAGACGACAGCCCCAGCCACAGGACTCTGGATCTCTTCCCCACTGAAATGGTAAAATAATGAATGATCATTGTTTCACACCACTAAATTTTAAAGTAATTTCTCATGTATCAGTAGATATCTAATACAAGGGTGTCGTACGATCTTGTTCACCCTCACATCTCATACAGAACCTGCCAATCAGTGAACAAAATTTACCAAGTCCGCAATGGGTGTTGAAAGGAAATTTGAGATTTAATTTCTGCCATTGAGTTAACCAGATCTGTTACTTATTCCCTTGCTGCTGATTATTAGTGACTGTCATGGGCAAGTGGTGCTGGAGACACCTACAAATCATGTTGTCATTTTCTGT
>NW_007740975.1:27256-27477 GCF_000696425.1 Galeopterus variegatus | reverse complement strand
AGTGTACTCGAGCATTTACAACAAGAAATGGGAAGAAACCAAAAGAGCCACATCACAGATATCAGAGTGGGTCTGAGCCCTTCAACGCCCAGGAGCACCAGAAATCAGAGTCCGCCCAAGGATGTACTCAAGGCCCAGGTGGGCGCCACACACACAAAACTCCTGTGGTCACCAGACCCCTCTCCCCTCACAGAGGAAGGGGATGACCACGTTCTGCAGCC
>NW_007740975.1:25718-26274 GCF_000696425.1 Galeopterus variegatus | reverse complement strand
GTGCGGGGCTGCCGTGGACCCCACTGCTACGTCCTGCCACTGCTGGGAGCCCCTCAGTCAGGTTCAGGGTGGGTGAGAGACGAGTAGCTGCTCATTTTACTAGATGTGGAGGCAACGTTTGGGGGTGGCTGGGCCCTGCTCTCACACTGGCAGGGGGACACGGAATCCATGGATGGGGCCCAGCCACCGGCTGCCCGAAAACACTTGGCCATCCTGCCCGAGGCGGGACCGACCTGCAGCTTCCCTCAGCCAGCAGGTCCCCTTCCTCTCCCCTGCGGTCCTGCAGGACAGAAGGGGACGGGACTGGTGGCTCTGTGGTGTGTGGTGGGGAGCACACAGGGAGGGGCCTGGCTGCACAGACAGGGTCGTGAGCAATGGCTCATTCAAGGTTCTCCAACTTCCTGTCCTCTGACAACCCCAGAGAGGACAGGGACACCTGGCATGAGGGGACGTGTGGAGTAACCTTGGGCAGTGGGTGTGACTGCCACAGCACCGGGTGGGCCCAGGACGGTGAAGCAGGAGCATGTCCTCTTCTCTCTGGGACAAGAGGGGACCA
>NW_007740975.1:9395-24847 GCF_000696425.1 Galeopterus variegatus | reverse complement strand
AGGAACACGACATTAGACCTCTGCAGGGGCCACACATCCCTACCATGCCCACGTCCTGAAGCGGGTGAGGAACAGGAAGAAGTTTCCAGTGCCTTCTGAATAAGGGCTGGGTGAGCTTGGGGGGATATTGCTGTGGTGGGTCCTGGGCTGACAGGTCCGAGGCCCAGAAGCAGGCTAGGTGCTGTGCAAGTATCTGTCACCTCTGTGGCCTAACTCTGATCTTGACAATGAGGTGTCCTTGCTGGGTGTGTACCTTGAGGAAAAGAGGCACCTTTCCATGTGGACTCTCCATGTTGGCTGACAAATGGATTTGTCACAGGTCAGAAGGATCAGCCGGCATCACTGGTGAAAATGTCTTTTCAGCCCAACCCTACACCTTAGAGAAACGAGGCAGAGGTGAGGAAGAGATCGTGGGTGGCAGGTACGTGCGGGTCCTGCCACGGCCACTGTGGAGTGCAGTGGTCCCATCTCCGCGGACGTGTGGTACAGCTCGTCTCTGAGCACAAACACAATGGCCGTGGGGATGTTTTCCGACCTGGAAGTATCTGTTTGGGTGCTGACCCGTGGTCTTCTTATTGCCATTCTTTATGACATGGTGCAGGTTCTTGTCCTCGGTGCACACAGCTGTCCTTGAGGGTGAGGAGCCCTCTGTGGCCTTCCCCTTCCTGTGCTAGGGAGCCCCACGGGAGCACCCTTCAGGCTCACAACTCACGGGCACAGGTGGCTCCTGCCGTCTGTAGGAGGCTGCAGTGCTCCTGGGCTCGCCTTGGACATGCTCAGCCGCTGAAGTCCCCCCGCCACAGCGTCCAAGTGAGTCTTCTCTTCCCTGCATATCCACGTCCTCTGGTCAAGGCCGTTAAAGGGCGATGCAGACACTGCTGAAAAAGAAGAGCCACAGTGAAGGGGAGTCACCTGAAGGGGATACGGGCTTCCTGGGAGTCCCCATGAAATAAGTAAGGGAAGAACCCCGGGAGCCCGCATGGAGCCTCTGCCTAGCGCGGGTGCGGGCGGAGCAGCTCATGCTGCTGTCACCGCTGCCACCCTCCGGCTTCCCATCCCTGCTGTCATCAGTGACTGCTCCACGTCAGAAAGAGCTTTCTATCCTTCCCCTTTACATAGGCAGGTGGGCAGGTGGGCGGGTGACAGGTAGACAGCTACCGATGTGGGCTCATATTCTTGACGCCTCCGGGGCGGCTGCCATGCCCTGGACCTGCCGCGACAACAGCTCAGAGCGACCCAAACCGTCGCTGGGACCGGGACCCGCCCCGCCGCGCTGAAGGCGAGCCGCGCGCCCTCTGCTGGCCGTTGCTGCGCAGCGAAAGCAGCGCCGCGCTCGCGGCCCCTCCCAGAATCACTGACGTTCTCCAAGTCTCTGCTGATGGCCCTGGGGACGCCCTGTCCGGACCGGCCTGTCTTCTTTCCTGGGACATGCCTTGGCGCCGTGGCTTGGAAAACAAGGAAATCTTCATGCTTTTGAGATGTCTGGAAGGGATCGCTTCTAAGTCACGCCTGGATGAGAAGACATGTTTCAAGTTTTCTTAGGAAACAGAAGATAGCAGAAAAAGGCAGACGACCCAAGAAGCTCTTCCCGTCACTCTATTCTCCAGAACGTCGTCAACATGGTGGGCACAGAGGACTACAGGGATGCTGTGGCTAAGACCTCCTGGATAAATCACCCTGTAGCCTAGTTCAGAAACAGGAAGATTGTTTGGGAATCACTGTCCAGAGGGTCTTCTAAGAAATCACCCTCGTCTGAAGCCAGAGGAATTCATCCTTGTGTTCAGGAAGTTGTGTGAAATTGGTGTGCTTTTCTCTCATTTGACATTCCCCACAGAAAAAGCATAAAGGAAGTTATATCTGTAAGTTTTTCTAATTAATTATATATATTATTGTTTGATCAGCTCAGAAAGCAATTTCACCCCTTCTGCCCCAGCTATTAATATTTTTCAAAGAATGAATCATGACACTTCTTCTTATTCCATCCACTCTAATCAATATATGGGATCATTGGCCCATCCTCTTAGAACTTCCAATATCATGACATGTAGTTCTGGAAATCACTTCTGTTGAAAACTGAGAGATTGGCACATGTGTGCTGGGCCCACTCTTTTTGCCTGCTAATGTGCTCACTCTTCTTTAGACACTAACATACACTAAGCATGGAGGTCTTACGTGTGCCGCACAGAGTTGACCCATGAAAACATTCCCACATATTCTACTAAACTTTCTTTCTTTTACAAGGATTAGAATAGATCCAAGCACCACAATTGCAACATAAGCCATATGTTAAAGATATCAAAGCCTCAAAACAAGAGGTAGCCAGAGTTCTGAATCACTGTTTGTAACAGAGCAAAGAGGTGCTTCACCTGATGAGGCATGCCTTTGTTGACCTCTGATAGGAAGGAAAAATAAATTTTTATTATGGTCCACCTACTGATTACTGTTCATCTTTATGACAACTACCAGTCTTAACAAAATGCTATTCCGAAGAAGGTTTTGCAAGAAAAATTCAAGTTCAAACACCAGAACAGAAAATGTATATAATATAATTGAGATAGATAAATGTATAATAGTTGTTTATTTATGGAAAACAGATCATGTCTTCTTTCTAAACATTTTTTGTAACCCATGATATACAAGATAATGTTAAAATAATTCCGTAGTCTTGGTACTGATGTTTTTCAGCTGGGGAAAAATTGTGAAGACTGCGTTTTGAGCTAGGCAGACACTTTACAAGGGGTCTTCCAAAAGTTCATAGAAAGATTCATATTATTTTTAATTCCATTTTCCATGAATTTCTTCAGAAGTACCCTCGTATATAGCTGATTAGAAAGAGTCACACATACTTTCCCTGTAGTTTTTCCGTGGAGAATGTCAAATGACAGAAAAGCACACCAATTTCACTTCTAACAACTTCCTTGAGTCAGGCGTGACTTCGAAGCGATCTCTTCCAGATATGTCAAAAGCATGAAGATTTCCTTGTTTTCCAAGCCTTGGCACCAAGGCATGTCCCAGGAAAGGCGACAGGCCGGTCTGGACAGGGCGTCCCCAGGGCCATCAGCAGAGACTTGGAGAACGTCAGTGATTCTGGGAGGGGCCGCGAGCGCGGCGCTGCTTTCGCTGCGCAGCAACGGCCAGCAGAGGGCGCGCGGCTCGCCTTCAGCGCGGCGGGGCGAGTCCCGGTCCCAGCCACGGTTTGGGTCCCTCGTAGCTGTGGTCGCGGCAATGGTCCAGGACATGGGAGTCGCCCGGGTTGCGCCAAGAGTGAGTAAAAAGTTCTAAAACACTCTGCTGTATGTCTCCTCGCACTGACAGGGTCTAGGAGCAGAAACACAGGAGGAGCAAAGGCAGGATGCGTGTGCAGGTCTCGGTCTCAAAGACCAGTCTCCGTTGAGGGGAACCTGGTCTCCGGGGAGAAATGACAGACTGTGGGGCTGTGCCAGGGAGTGTATCGGATGAGCCTGGTGCAGAGGAAGGAGGAGAGCGCTCAGCAGCCCACGGGGACGTGGCCAGAGGCGGCCCGAGCCTTTCTGCAGGAGCTCCTGCTGGCCGCGTTTGAGCATCAGAGTAAATAGCGACACCAACAGATGACATCCCATGAAATCAAACAGCAGTTCATGAGCCCACATCGGTAGCTGTCTACCTGTCACCCGCCCACCTGCCCACCGGCTTATGTAGATGGGAAGGATAGAAAGCTCTTTCTGACGTGGAGCAGTCACTGATGACAGCAGGGATGGGAAGCCGGAGGGTGGCAGCGGTGACAGCAGCATGAGCTGCTCCGCCCGCACCTGCGCTGGGCAGAGGCTCCATGGGGGCTCCGGGGGTTCTTCCCTTACTTATTTCATGGGGACTCCCAGGAAGCCCGTGCCCCTTCAGGTGACTCCCCTTCACTGTGGCTCTTCTTTTTCAGCAGTGTCTGCATCGCCCTTTCACGGCCTTGACCAGAGAACGTGGATGTGCAGGGACGAGAAGACTCACTTGGACGCTGTGGTGGGGTGACTTCAGCGGCTGAGCATGTCCATGGCGAGCCCAGGAGCACTGCAGCCTCCTAGAGACCGCAGGAGCCACCTGTGCCCGTGAGCTGTGAGACTGAAGGGCGCTCCCGTGGGGCTCCCTAGCACAGGAAGGCCATGAAGGGTCTTCACCCTCAAGGACAGCTGTGTGCACCGAGGACAAGATCCTGCACCATGTCATAAAGAATGGCAATAAGAAGACCACGGGTCAGCACCCAAACAGGTACTTCCAGGTCGGAAAACATCCCCACGGCCATTGTGTTTGTGCTAAGAGACGAGCTGTACCACACGTCCGCGGAGATGGGACCACTGCACTCCACAGTGGCCGTGGCAGGACCCGCAGGAACCTGCCACCCACGATCTCTTCCTCACCTCTGCCTCGTTTCTCTAAGGTGTAGGGTTGGACTGAAAAGACATTTTCACCAGTGATGCCGGATGATCCTTCTGACCTGTGACAAATCCATTTGTCAGACAACCTGTAGAGTCCGCATGGAAAGGTGCCTCTTTTCCTCAAGGTACACACCCAGCAAGGACACCTCATTGTCAAGGTCAGAGTTATGCCACAGACGTGACAGATACTTGCACAGCAACTAGCCTGCTTCTGGACCCTGCACCTGTCAGCCCAGGACCCACCACAGCAATATCCCCCCAAGCTCACCCAGCCCTTGTTCAGAAGGCACTGGAAACTTCTTCCTGTTCCTCACCCCCTTCAGGGCGTTGGCATGGTAGGGATGTGTGGCCCCTGCAGAGGTGTCCTGTCGTGTTCCTCGCTTGGAAGAGAGTCGCCCCTGCAGTGGCTGGAAAGGAGCTGAATGCTCCTGTGGCTGAAATCAGATTCCTCCTTTAAAGCTGTAACCTCCTTGCCCCTCCCCCATGGGTTTTGCTGAGACATTTGCTGCTCTTCCTCCACTTGGTACCCTCTTGTCCCAGAGAGAAGAGGAGGACATGCTCCTGCTTCACCGTCCTGGGCCCACCCGGTGCTGTGGCAGTCACACCCACTGCCCAAGGTTACTCCACACGTCCCCTCATGCCAGGTGTCCCTGTCCTTTCTGGGGGTGTGAGAGAAGAAGTCAGAGAACCTTTTTTTTTTTTTTTCGTGACCAGCAACGGATCGCAACCCTCAGTGTCGCGCCCGTACCGGACCGGGACCGGCCACAGGATCACAACCCTCGGTGTTGCCCCCGCCCCTCGCTCAGCCAGTGAGAGGCCGGTCTGTATGTGGGATCCGAACCCTCGGCGGGAGCGCCACCGCACTTCCCAAGCAGCGCACTATAGCAGTGCGCCACCTGGCCGGCCCAAAGTCAGAGAACCTTAAATTAGCCATTGCTCACGACCCTGTCTGTGCAGCCAAGCCCCTCCCTGTGTGATCCCCACCACACACCACAGAGCCACCAGTCCCGTCCCCTTCTGTCCTGCAGGACCGCAGGGGAGAGGAAGGGGACCTGCTGGCTGAGGGAAGCTGCAGGTCGGTCCCGCCTCGGGCAGGATGGCCAAGTGTTTTCGGGCAGCCGGTGGCAGGGCCCCATCCATGGATTCCGTGTCCCCCTGCCAGTGTGAGAGCAGGGCCCAGCCATCCCGACACGTTGCCTCCACAACTAGTGAAATGAGCAGCTACTCGTCTGTCACCCACCCTGAAGCTGACTGCGGGGCTCCCAGCAGTGGCAGGACGTAGCAGTGGGGTCCACGGCATCCCCGCACGTGGCTGTGTGACGGTGACGGTCATGACGAAGCAGCCAAGTCTGCTTTATCGGTGTCGTTGCTTAGAGCTTTTATTCTCCCCATGAGAAGCTTCTGACGTTACACAGTATTCACATTGTCCTTATATAATTGTGTTTTGACAACAGCGACACTTGTAAGTAGCTGTACCCTGTGCAGGCCCTGGAAGAGCCCAGACAGGGAGGCCGTGGTGGCCACTGCGCCCTGTCTGGCCCGCTTGTGTGGACGCAGCCGCAGCCGCCCCGCAGGACGCCTGTCAGGCCCTGAGCCCGAAGTCCTGGGACAGACACCCTGAGCCTAGACCTGCAGACTGAGCCCTGACAGGAGCCGGCACATGGCTGTCAGGACAGGCGGCGCCGGGAGCCCTGGGTGGCAGAGCTGGCCGCTCGCAGTCTGCCAGCCGGGGCTGGGCTGTGTCCGGGGCCACACGCTCCCTACTAGAGATTTTGCACTTGTGAGGGACGGGCTGGAGGAGACTTTGTGGGTATTGATAGAAAGCATCCTCCATACCGAGCCAGGGCACCGTGGGGTGGCCAGAGGAGCCTGGCATCCTTGGTCGCAGCCGCAGAGGCACTCAGATGCCAGTGGCCGGGCTCTGCACGCAGCATGACGGTCACGCTGCACCACGGTTCTTTCTCCTTCCGTCGTCTCAGTGTGGGAAGACCGTGGAAGAATCCTAGGCCTGGGGTCATTTTACCTTTTGATGGCACCTGTGGAAAGAACTGGGGCTCTGTGTCCCCAGAATCTCTGCTGATTCCAGGTTCTGGGCACTAAGACTGTTGTCCCTGAGGCAGGAGGCCCGGGGAGCATGGCAGATGTTGCCTCTAACCCGGTGGCGGACCCTGAGACCACCTCGTTGTCTTGGCGTTTCCAACCGTGGGACCTTCCTATTGCGGGGTAATTATCCGACCTGGGAGGCTGCTTGAGGCTGCAGAACGTGGTCATCCCCTTCCTCTGTGAGGGGAGAGAGGTCTGGTGACCACAGGAATTTTGTGTGTGTGGCACCCACCTGGGCCTTGAGTACATCCTTGGGCGGACTCTGATTTCTGGTGCTCCTGGGCGTTGAAGGGCTCAGACCCACTCTGGTATCTGTGACCCCAGCCTAAAGCTCTTCCTCTGGGTTTGCTAATCCCACAACCCCCACCCTACAGGAAAACATTGCCTTGCCCCTTTGGAAATTGTCACGGGCTGATCCATGCATTTAAAAGAGGGACTGTTTGCTCTCGCCCAAATGCAGGAGGACCTTCGGACCCATTGCCAAGGACTTATTAAGGCTCTTAAAACTAACCGTAAACTAGTTGTTGAATCTTTCTACATTCATCAATCAGGTGATGAGTTCCTGTATCACAGTCTCCAGCCTGTAGACTCTGTATACTGGAAAAGACATCAGCTGAAAGGCTCTCTCCAGCCCTACAGGAAGGGGCCATTCCACGTACTCTTTACTCCCTCATGTGCTGCTAAGTAACAGGGCACTGACTCCTGGGTTCACATATCCCATCCATAAAAGACACCAAACCTTGTTAAAGACTGGACATCAACAGCAATATCTGAAATCAGGCTCAAACTGAGCAGCGCTCCATCACCTAGAAGAGAAAAGGACAGCAACTAAGGCTGTTCTTTCCCAAGACAGACTGTTTTCCTAAGACACCAGACCAGGCTTGTACCCAAGCAAACACTCATACCGTAATAACTTCGTATAGCATACATTATACGAAGTTATACGAGGATCCTCTCTGTCTTTTGAGTTGGTGATAGATTCTGGTCATGTTTACTGTCCTCTCCAGTCTGAGGGACCTCTGAGAACCTGTGAGCAATGCAGAGGGTACCCTGTCATGGCTCTCTGGATCCCTTAACCTGTGGAATCCCTGGGATGGGTAAATGTTAGTGAGAAGTTGGCTCCTGAGAGTGTGTGGCATCTGGTGAGAAGGTAGGGTCCTGTCCTAGTCCACTCAGGGTGTTATAACCTAGTACCTTAGACGGGGTCATAAATTTAAACAAGAGAAATGCAAGAGCTAGTCCAAGATCTAGCTCTAGAGACTCAATGCCATGTGGAGGCCCCGTCCTCATGGGTGGTGCCTTCCAGCTGTGTCCTCACATGGCAGGAGCAGCAGGGGAGCTCTCCAAGTCTCTTTGAAAAGACACGAATTTCATCAATGAGAGCGTAACCCTCATGACCTAACGATTTCCCAAAGGCCCAATCTTTTGATACTATCACATTGGGAATTAGGTTCTAACATATGAATTTTGGGGACACTAACATTCAGACCGTCGCAGGTCCGAAGACACAGTGGGGTGTGCATGAGGAAGAGGTTCCAGAATCTGGTTGCAGCCTGGAGGCAGAAGGGAAGGTCCCGTAGTGGGGTGAGTGATGGTTGCTGATCAGTATGGGGTCCCCCACTCCCCGAGAATTATCTTCAAACGGAGGCTTGTGCAGGAGCCTGCAGGAGACAGGAGGGCTGTGTGCACCCAGGAGTCTAACAGGGACAGGCGAGTTAACAGGCCTGGCAGGGGTCTCACGCCCCCATGCTCTTGGCTTCAGGACAACCCTTCGTCCTCACCCCCAGTCTGCTTTTGCTGTGCCCTCCCTGTGCGTTCTCCCCTTGGAGCCAAGCCTAGGCTGCACCTGGAATTCCGTGGGGTACACTAGGAAGAGGGAATCCTGAAGTAAGGGCAGAGAATAATCACCTCCTGTGAAGAGGAAGTTGGTCCTGTGCCCCTGAGCACTTCAGGGCAGCTCTCTGAGCAGGAAGCACCACCCAGGTTCAGTGCTGAAGGAGGCGCAGAGCCATCTTCCTCCAGCCTGGTGGCCTGTGGCGTTTGGGTGTAAGGCCTAGTCCCGCCCAACGCCTGTCGCCCTGTGTTCCCCTGCAGTGACGAGCTCATCCTCCCTGGAGCTCCAGCCTGGCTGCTCTTGCTCCCTGTGATCTTAGAACCGTGGGAGGAGGAGCGGGATGAGCAGTGTCTCTGGCTTCTTTGGTCTGGGCCTGGGGTTCCTTACCTCACTCTTGTGTGTTTTCAAGTGCTTGGAAGCTCGGTTTCACTGAATTCAGTAACTTGACAGAAAGATGGTACCAACTTCAGGCAAAAAATAAAAGGTGGAACCGAAGCCCCGCGGCTCACTAAGACCCACAAGGACCAGCCACAGTGCTCTGAAGCCTGCAGCTGCCTCAGTGACCGGGCGGGGAGCACGCGTGTTCTCTAGAGTTCCAGGCTCACTTTTCAGAGCTGCGGGACAGTCCTAAAGGATCCTTGGGCCTAGGGAGGGAACACAAATGGCACGAAAACCAAAGGTCTCTCTGTCACCATCCAGCCGAGCAGAATCCACCAGCCCTGCTGGCTTCAACATCCTTCTGCCCTTCTCGGAGCCTTGCTGTTCTCCCCCTGCTCGTACACCTCAGTGTGTACATGTGCACACACGCGTGCACACACATGCACGCACACACACACGCAAGTGCTATCTCTCTTTACTCCACCTGTACCCAGAGAGTAGATGGGTCCCCTGTCCTCCTTAGAGACACAGCGTTGGACACCATCTCAACCTACAGAAGCCTGAATATTTCCCAGGAATTTAGTCTTATTCTTAGGCACTGTTTAAAAACAAAAACAAAAATACAAATGAAATTTTTGGAAAGAATACTACAGCAACATAAAATACAAGTATCTTAAGAATATACTAGGATGGGTTTTCTCCCCTTGGATACACCGGGAAACTAACCCTGGGTCTAAACCCGGTATTTCTCAAGACCTAGATGCCTCCCCTGTGCTTCCTCCTGTCACTAATTGTGATCACCTGCCCCGTGTTCAGTCTCCTCCCTCCAGAGGACCCAGATCTGCAACTGCACATGGCTGGTGCTGACCTTGAATGAAGTCCTCGATGGGCTGTCTCTACTGAATATTGAGATGCTACCAAACCCTCCGCGTCCTTCACCTATGTTACGCCCCTTCCAGAAAATGTGACCACGTCTCTCCAACATGTTTATTTTTTATTTGTATTATTTTATTCACATTTTATTGTGTACATGTATCCTACAGTTGTAAAATGTTATGTGTATTAAAGTATATATACTAGTAATGAAAATTTTGAAATGAAATCTGCAATAAAACATTTAAAATTATATTTATTTTTTTAACTGTCAAGGGATGTAATCATTTTTGCTGTAAAATATTTTGGTTAAAATATAAGAAAAAAATTTTGATGTTAATAGTGTTTTGACAACAGGTATGATTGAGAATGCTTCAGTTTCCCACTAGGGATTTAATTTTTGAATTCCAGATTGTGGTAAGATATTCTTCAGATAAAATGTGTGCACAGAAGAAAATTGACTCTTTCTTCCTAAAACAATTGTGTTTTCCTCTACTAATATGCACACACACAATTTTATTTTGAAATTGGAAGAAAAAAACAAGAACCCATAGGATGTGCGGTAGAGAAGTGTCTTCGGGAGCTTATCACCTGCTGTAAATGCTGTCCCTTCCTACCCCCATGTGAATGTCCTTCCTCTGAGCTCCTGCAATTCGAGCCTGCATTGTCAGAATCACCACGAGGGCGTATGAAACACAGACTGCGTGGCCCACCCAGCGTCTCTGATCCAGTAGGGCGGGCTGGAACCTGAGTACTTGCATTTTCAACCAGTTCCCAGGTGATGCTGACTGCTGGTCCTGCGATCCACTTGGTGAGCCGCTTACCTGGTACAACTGAAAAGCTGAATGGACAGTCTCCATGACATCACTCATCTCACGTGTGCCTGTGAGACCTGCAAGAAGGGAGCATCCCAGATAGGAGACGTCTGCCGAGGACAGTTTGCTGTAGTTTCGTTCTCTCTGTTCACATTTGCACAGGAAGATGGTCATTTTCCTACCTAGAGAGCTGTATGTAGAGTCTATCAAAAAAACACCAACCTAGATGCCCTGATAACAATTTTAAGGAAAATGATCGAGGTCTTTTAAAGAAAATAGTCAAGGCCGGCCCGTGGCTTACTCGGGAGAGTGCGGTGCTGATAACACCAAGGCCATGGGTTCAGATCCTTTATAGGGATGGCCGATTTGCTCACTGGCTGAGCGTGGTGCTGACAAAACCAAGCCAAGTGTTGAGATCCCCTTAACGGTCATCTTTAAAAGAAAAAAAAATAAAAATAAAGAAAACAGTTAAAACCATTTTTGTTTTTTTCTGGAAAGATTCTGGTGGTCATGCTTGTGGTTGAGTGAAATCAACATGCTTCCATACCAACAGCAATGGACACAATATTGTGGACACAAAATAAACCAAAACTCTGGTAGTCAGGAGATTGCAGAGTGAGTGATGGTAAAATGATCCAGCGATCTTGTGGGAAGGATAGGTGCTTGGTGACAGATGCATTAGTTCATTTTCTGTTGCTTATAACAGAATGCTTGAAACTGGGTAATTTATAAAGAAATAAAATTTATTTCTTAAAAATAAAGTCCACAGTCCAGAGAACACATCTGGGGAGCAGCTTTTCCTGGGTAGGGACTATGTACAGGAACCTATTGCAACCCAGGCTTCACACGGCAGCAATGGGCTGAGTAGTGGAGCTAACCTTCTCACTTGCTGTCCTTTTAAAGCTATCAACACCACACCCATTACTGCATGAATGGATCAATCCATTCATAAGCACACAGTCCGCACAATCTAATCACCTCTTAAAGTCCCCACCTTTCAAACCACATAATTGGATTTCTCACCCTCTTAACACTGTTACAGTGGAGATGGTTTCCAATACATGAACTTTTGGGGGACACATTTCACCCATAGCAAGCACATAGAATAATTCCCATTCTTGTAACATGCACAATTTCCAGGAAGATGTGACCATTTCTATCATATGGGGTGCAAGATCATTACTGCAAAACCATTATGATAGCTCACAAAATCCAAGTACAAGTTAACTGAGCTTCAGAACAGGTGAGAACAAAGAGGTACTTCAAAAAGTTCGTACAAAGAATCGTATTATCTATTAATTCCATTTTCCCGCAAACATTGAAGTACCCTTGTACCTAAGCCCCTGAAACCACAGAACATTCTCATTAATGTAGCATAGCTCTTAACTCTCAAGTTCTAGGTAACTTGGGTCTAATTTTGAGATTAGAGTTTTGATTGACTTGTACTGGTTTGATCAGCCATAGACAGCAGCAACCTGATTTGCAGGTTCCATTGATGTGGATGTAGGCTATTCTCATTAAAGAGCAGCTGTGCAAATAAACATTGTGCCTTCTTCCACTCCATCCCTGGGCTTCCCAGGACATTACAACCTTCTGTACATTCCCACTATCTCAAAGATGAAGTTAGCCCATCTACAGCTACAATGTCCTCTATTTGAGACAACAAATACCAAGTCCGTGAAGTGCCAGTAAAAAGCCCCTTGGAAAGACCAGGCTGCTAACTTATCTGCATGATTACAGGGTTTCTAGCCTTGTGATGAATCAGGTCACTCTCTGATAGGCCCAGGACTCCAAATATTTTTGAGAACCTCTGGAAGAGAGAAATCCATCCAATTTGTACAGGCACTGAAATAGAGCTCCCTACACCCTCATAACATAAGCTACCTGCTTCTGTGGAGTTGCTTGCTTAACCTAAGTAACTCCATTTTACCCCCTGTCTGACCTGACACAATGGCCGAGTTCCTGGAATTTACCACACCGCCTGCCTCACACCATCCCCGATGACCCCCCCTGGCTGTGACTGCTTTCAATTCCATAACAGAGAATCCCAAGCAACACCAACACCAACTTGGGAAGGCACTGCTCCATTGCCACTGTCAGACTAATCCCCCTTCTGCATGAGAAACCATTGACCTTCTCATAGACACAAAAACCATTGCACGGAAGCAGGAGCCACACACAGTGAAATATTACATGGAAACAGGAACCATACACAATGGAAATTTGTATGCTTGATTGCTATAACGACTCATTTTTGGCTTCTGTAACCTAGCTCCCTAGCTTGCTTTGTGCACCTGGACAAATCCGTGTGTCAACGGGATGTGGCCTTTGCCTTTAAAATCCCCACAAGGGTTGGCCTGGTGGCGCACTGCGCTAGTGCGCCGCTTGGGAAGCGGGGAGGCGCTCCCGCCGAGGGTTCGGATCCCACATACAGACCGGTTCCCGCTCACTGGCTGAGCGAGGCGCGGGGGCAACACCGAGGGTTGCGATCCCGTTGCCGGTCCCGGTCCTGTACGGGGGCGACACTGAGGGTTGCGATCTGTTTCCGGACACGGAAAAAAGACAAAAAAAAAAAAAACCCACAAGACCAAGGCCCAGGTCCATTCTCTCTTGCTTGCTCCTTGAGAGATGGTTGCTGGCCAGCTGGAGTGAATAAACTGCCCTTTTCTGCATGAGTGGCGTGTAAGTGCATTCTTGCAGGAGGGTGCCTCACAACAGCACAATCTGAAAGAGAGTCAAATCTTTGCATGGTTTTGTCAGCCTGGAGAGGCTTTTAAAGGTCTAATCTGAGATTCCTCCTAAAAATCCCAACAAAGTCAATTTAAAAGAAGCCTACGTGATAAATAACTTTTCTTGCTGCACTTTATGCAAATAATCAGGCCAGATACTAAACTTATCTTACAAATGAGTTAGTCTGGTCATAAACATCTCTGGTTAAGAAAAGGGGGAAGAGACCAGAAAGAAAAATGATGTTTCAAAAATGTTATGCAAGTTTCCAACCCGCCCCAGCCTAAAGCTCTTCCTCTGGGTTTGCTAATCCCACAACCCCCACCCTACAGGAAAACATTGCCTTGCCCCTTTGGAAATTGTCACGGGCTGATCCATGCATTTAAAAGAGGGACTGTTTGCTCTCGCCCAAATGCAGGAGGACCTTCGGACCCATTGCCAAGGACTTATTAAGGCTCTTAAAACTAACCGTAAACTAGCTGTTGAATCTTTCTACATTCATCAATCAGGTGACGAGTTCCTGTATCACAGTCTCCAGCCTGGAGACTCTGTATACTGGAAAAGACATCAGCTGAAAGGCTCCCTCCATACCTACAGGAAGGGGCCATTCCACGTACTCTTTACTCCCTCATGTGCTGCTAAGTTACAGGGCACTGACTCCTGGGTTCACATATCCCATCCATAAAAGACACCAAACCTTGTTAAAGCCTGGACATCAACACCAATATCTGAAACCAGGCTCAAACTGAGCAGCGCTCCATCACCTAGAAGAGAAAAGGACAGCAAGTAAGGCTGTTCTTTCCCAAGACAGACTGTTTTCCCAAGACACCAGACCAGGCTTGTACCCAAGCAAACACTCATACCTGCTTTAGAACAGTTATGATTATCCTTGCCTAAAATGTTTTTGTTGTGGTTACTTTTCTATGTAAGGCAAGCCATTTACCACTGCCTTGTTTAATTTAGGAAAGAATGCTTACTCCTTACACTTTATCCTTGCTCTGGTTATTAAGGCTTTAGGGATTTTATGTATCTTGGATGTTTTATGCCATGCTAAAGTGACCTCATGTGTTCCAATATTTAGACACTTGTAAACTTCCTTTGCATATCTAAACCCCTCTGAAGCCCATGAGCCTCACTCCAGAAGAGATTGTCACCTACCTCCTTGTCACCCAGGTACTCTGCAAGCTTAAGGAAAAACCTAAAGCTTAATTGATAACCCCCAGAAGTCTATATGGGATTTATGGCTCTTCCCTTGGTTCAAATTTTTAAATAGTTACAACGGCCATCCCTTCTCCATTACTCACAGTCATAATGCTTTTAACCCTTCGGTCCGTAGCCAATCCCTAAAAGGCTTGGAAGGACAAGACATTAGTTAGACCTCCCCAAAGTGTAATGGATGAAGGAAACCTGTCAGACTGTTGGATTTGTCACCAAATCCCAAAGACCATCCAGATTGTTTTATGCCACTTATTGTGCCAATGACCGATTTCTCTGATATTCCAAATATTACTACATATCTACATCAGCCTCCCCCAAATGTCACCTTTCAAGTTCAACGTCTAAAGACAGACAATACTTCTATCCCTGCCTAATACTGTCTCCCCAAACACAGGGCCTGTTTCTGTCTACACTGGCTTTCACAGATAACAAACCTCAGTCTTCACGTTTTCCAAGTCGTCATTCCCTCCCATCCCCACTGCCATATCTGACCGCTGAATGCCCACGAGAAGAAAACCAAATCAAACTCGGCTAACAACCCTTATTTGTTAAACATCATGTTTCCATGGGCACTTGGAAGGCCTGCAATAGAACTAATCCGTGGCTCACTCATGTTTCTAACATCCTACCCATAAATGAACAATTAAATAGACACACCCTGGGGCGTACCTTGTGCCCCAAAAGTATACATTTATAGATGTGGCATTGGGTCGATCCACCAAACCAAAGTCGGGCACACAGGTATATGAACAGTCGGCAAACTGACGGGCTTTGTCCTCTTGGCCATGATGTTGCTCCTTTCTCTATCCACCGCAATCACAAGGATGATGTCGCCTCTCATTTCCCTGAAACCAAAAGAGAGCTACCAGGACGTTATCAAGACATTTGGTGGCAGAGCTTCTTAGGCATAGTTCTTTCTCACTATGGACAACACATTAACCAAGACATAATAGGACACAATAGGACAAATTGCTGAAGATATTGCAAAAAAACACCACACCACAACAATGGTCCCTAAACTTCCAGGCCCAAGTAGTACCAGACAACAGAATTGTGTTAGACTTCCTCCATGCCCTACTACGATATCACCTGCTATGCTTA
>NW_007740975.1:0-6165 GCF_000696425.1 Galeopterus variegatus | reverse complement strand
CTGGCTTACTTCAAGCCGAATGAAACCTGCCATTGAATGGTGGCCGCCATTTCCGTTTTCGACGGGGGAAAGGATGTATTGGGTATTTTGCTGTTGACTTTAAAATCCCAAGTTCTTTGATTCTCGGCCCATTAACTTTTTTGTGTGTCCCAAGAAATTTCCTTAATGTTCCAAACCTTTGCCACTGGGTGAATGAACGACTGGGGCAGGTTTTCTGTGAGCTGCTTGAATGTCTTATTTATCCACTCTTGCTCCTATTTCATTAAACCTTGTTTGTATGGACTTGTTTGTTTCTTTTGCATGGTTTCAATCGGATAGAGATGCAATTTGCAAGGTACAGTGCACAGGGTGTAGGTGCACACATCCATCCGTCAAACGTTTACTAATGTGTGAAGACCCATGTTACTAGCACTCCAGTTACAGGTAGGACACCTCTATCATGCCACTCTGCAATGAATACCCCACCCCACTGCCAATATACGAAATGGATCCTTCTCCTTTTGAGGCGATTCTTTTAAGAGTTATGTTGAGCTTCGTACCTTAGGGTTGCAATTTGCTGTGCCTGTTCTTCACATTTTCCACCTCCATTGCACGCCAGTCTTTCTTGTGTCTTACTTCTTTCTCTTACATGTAATATTAGAACACAGTGAGCAGATCTTTCCGTTTTCAATTGGTAATGGCTGTCATTGGCTGAGCATTGAACATATCTTTTCTTCCTGACTTCCAACCGTTGTTAAGTAGATGTACTTTGATGACACAAAGGAGAAAACTGGCTCTGGGTGATTATCAGACTTGCCAAAGGTAACAGGAAAAGGCAACATGGGGCTGAAGTCAGGCACTGCGTTTTGAATCAAACTGCACCAGCTGAGATGGTAACTGCTGTCCCCAGAAGCTGAGAGGACTGCACCAAAGTGTACCAGCAGGGGACCTACCTGGGTCCCTTTGAGGTTTCCTTTCCATCAGGGGTTGTATTGCAGGGAGGGCTTCAATGACACAACCACGATGTGAACATTTAAGAATGTTTAGTGTTTACAGACCCTGCGGGGTACAGGGTATGCCTGGAGGAGTCCACACACACAGGGAGGTCAGGGAACTCAGTCAAAAGTGGGGGTGCAGGGTGGGAGGGGGACCGGTGGGCCATGCCTTTATTGGGTCTAGGGCATCATCCAGACAAGTTTCCCTCGGGGAGCTTTAATCGGTAAGTTTAAAGCAAGCAGGTGGTCATGTTGTGACTGAGAGGTGGTCACTTCGTATTCTTGAAAGGGCAAATATCTGAATGGTCCAGTTAAATGAAGAGGTGGGAAAGGGAGGAGGGCAGCCTGATGGGCGGTAGAGATGTCATTGTCATCTCTGGTCACTGGCTGGCTCACCAGAAGTGGTGTTCACTCAACTCGCTGCTTCATTTTGTCTTATCGTTCTTACACCATAAATTGAAGGATTTATTATATATCTCAAATATTAATGTCCTCTCTATAAAAATATTATCTGCCCAATCAGGCATTTTTCCTTTCTCCCTCCAATTTCTCTCATTCTTGCTGTCTGACGTCCGCACAGGGCATTGCGATTTCTGGGTTTCAGCAGCTGGCTGCACTGACTGCAAGTTCTGCAAGCAGTCTTCTTGCAGTGAAATCTCTGAGCGCCAAGGGTGGGCTGTCGGGCCTAGAGATTCCCTGCATCAGGGAAGAAAGCGGCCAGGGTGTTGAATGGCTCTTCTACATCCACGTACAAAAAGGCACCCGACTAACTCAGCAGGGCTCCTGCCAGCTCCCATCTCTCCACTCCAGGAGCCTCCTGGTAACCCTCTCACCCCACTCTGCCTCCCGAGCCAGTCCCAGAGGCCCCCGCGTCACTCAGGAAGTTGTCAGAAGTGAAACTGAAGTATGCTTTTCTCTCATTTGACATTCCCCACAGAAAAAGCATAAAGGAAGTTATATCTGTAAGTTTTCCTAATTAATTATATAGATTATTGTTTGATCAGCTCAGAGAGCAATTCCACCCGTTCAGCCCCAGCTATTAATATTTTTCAAAGAATGAATCATGACACTTCTCCTTATTCCATCCACTCTAATCAACATATGGGATCACTGGCCCATCCTCTTAGAACTTCCAAAATCACGACATGTAGTTCTGGAAATCACTTCTGTTGAAAACTGAGAGATTGGCACATGTGTGCTGGGCCCACTCTATTTGCCTGCGAATGTGCTCACTCTTCTTTAGACACTAACATACACTAAGCATGGAGGTCATGCGTGTGCCGCACAGAGTTGACCCATGAAAACATTCCCACATATTCTACTAAACTTTCTTTCTTTTACAAGGATTAGAAAAGATCCAAGCACCACAATTGCAACATAAGCCATATGTTAAAGATGTCAAAGCCTCAAAACAGCAGGTAGCCAGAGTTCTGAATCACTGTTTGGAACAGAGCAAAGAGGTGCATCACCTGATGAAGCATGCCTGTGTTGACCTCTGATGCGAAGGAAAAATAAATTTTTATTATGATCCACCTACTGATTACTGTTTGTCTTTATGACAACTACCAGTCTTAACAGAATGCTATTTCGAAGAAGGTTTTGCAAGAAAAATTCAAGTTCAAACACAAGAACACAGAATGTATATAATATAATTGAGATAGATAAATGTATAATAGTTGTTTATTTATGGAAAACAGATCATGTCTTCTTTCTAAACATTTTTTGAAACACATGATGTACAAGATACTGCTAAAATAATCTCGTAGTTTTGGTACTGATGTTTTCCAGCTGGGGAAAAAGAGTCAAGTTTTCGTTTTGAGCTGGGCAGACAAATTACAAGGGGTCGTCAAAAAGTTCATGGAAAGGGGCCGGCCGGCCCGGTGGCGCACTGGACAGTGCGCCGCTTGCGAAGCATGGCGGTGCTCCCGTCCGAGGGTTCGGATCCCATATACAGACCGGTTCCTGCTCACTGGCTGAGCGAGGCGCGGGAGCAACACCGAGACTTGCGATCCTGTTGCCGGTCCCCGGTCCGGTACGGGGGCAACACTGAGGGTTGCGATCCGTTGCCGGACACGGAAAAAAAGGCAAAAGACAAAAAAAAAAAAAAAAAAGTTCATGGAAAGATTCATATTATTTTTAATTCCATTTTTCTATAAATTTTTTTTGAAGTACCCTCGTACATAGTTGATCAGAAACAGTCACACATATTTTCCCTGTAGTTTTTCCGTGGAGACTGTCAAATGAGAGAAAAGCACACCAATTTCACGTCTGACAACTTCCTGAACACAAGGATGAATTCCTCTGCCTTCAGACGAGGGTGATTTCTTAGAAGACCCTCTGGACAGTGATTCTCAAACAATCTTCCTATTTGTGAACGAGGCTACAGGGTGATTTATCCAGGAGGTCTTAACCCCAGCATCCCTGTACTCCTCTGTGCCCACCATGTTGACGACGTTCTGGAGAACAGAGTGATGGGAAGAGCTTCTTGGGTCGTCGGCCTTTTTCTGCTATCTTCTGTCTCCTAAGAAAACTTGAAACAGGTCTTCTCATCCAGGTGTGACTTAGAAGCGATCCCTTCCAAACATCTCAAAAGCATGAAGATTTCCTTGTTTTCCAAGCCTTGGAGCCAAGGCATGTCACAGGAAAGAAGACAAGCCGGTCCGGACAGGGCGTCCCCAGGGCCATCAGCAGAGACTTGGAGAACGTCAGTGATTCTGGGAGGGGCCGCGAGCGCGGAGCACCTTTCGCTGCGCAGCAACGGCCAGCAGAGGGCGCGCGGCTCGCCTTCAGCGCGGCGGGGCGAGTCCCGGTCCCAGCGACCGTTTGGGTCCCTCGGAGCTGTGGTCGCGGCAGGTCCAGGACATGGGAGCCGCCCGGGAGGCGCCAAGAGTGAGTAAAGAGTTCTAAAACAGTCTGCCGTATGTCTCCTCGCACTGACAGGGTCTAGGAGCAGAAACACAGGAGGAGCAAAGGCAGGATGCGTGTGCAGGTCTCGGTCTCAAAGACCAGTCTCCATTGAGGGGAACCGGGTCTCCGGGGAGAAATGACAGACTGTGGGGCTGTGCCGGGGAGTGTATGGATGAGCCTGGTGCAGAGGAAGGAGGAGAGCGCTCAGCAGCCCACGGGGACGTGGCCAGAGGCGGCCCGAGCCTTTCTGCAGGAGCTCCTGCTGGCCGCGTTTGAGCATCAGAGTAAATAGCGACACCAACAGATGACATCCCATGAAATCAAACAGCAGTTCATGAGCCCACATCGGTAGCTGTCTACCTGTCACCCGCCCACCTGCCCACCGGCCTATGTAAATGGGAAGGATAGAAAGCTCTTTCTGACGTGGAGCAGTCACTGATGACAGCAGGGATGGGAAGCCGGAGGGTGGCAGCGGTGACAGCAGCATGAGCTGCTCCGCCCGCACCTGCGCTGGGCAGAGGCTCCATGCGGGCTCCGGGGGTTCTTCACTTACTTATTTCATGGGGACTCCCAGGAAGCCCGTATCCCCTTCAGGTGACACCCCTTCACTGTGGCTCTTCTTTTTCAGCAGTGGCTGCACCGCCCTTTCACGGCCTTGACCAGAGGACGTGGATGTGCAGGGAGGAGAAGACTCACTTGGACGCTGTGGCGGGGTGACTTCAGCGGCTGAGCATGTCCAAGGCGAGCCCAGGAGCACTGCAGCCTCCTACAGACGGCAGGAGCCACCTGTGCCCGTGAGCTGTGAGACTGAAGGGTGCTCCCGTGGGGCTCCCTAGCACAGGAAGGCCATGAGGGGTCCTCACCCTCAAGGACAGCTGTGTGCACCGAGGACAAGATCCTGCACGATGTCATAAAGAATGGCAATAAGAAGACCACAGGTCACCAACCAAACAGATACTTCCAGGTCGAAAAAATCCCTATGGCCATTGTGTTTGTGCTCAGAGACGAGCTGCACCACACGTCCGCGGAGATGGGACCACTGCACTCCACAGTGGCCGTGGCAGGACCCGCAGGTACCTGCCACCCACGATCTCTTCCTCACCTCTGCCTCGTTTCTCTAAGGTGTAGGGTTGGACTGAAAAGACATTTTCACCAGTGATGCCGGCTGATCCTTCTAACCTGTGACAAATCCATTTGTCAGCCAACATGGAGAGTCCGCATGGAAAGGTGCCTCTTTTCCTCAAGGTACACACCCAGCAAGGACACCTCATTGTCAAGGTCAGAGTTAGGCCACAGACGTGACAGATACTTGCACAGCAACTAGCCTGCTCCTCGGCCCTGCACCTGTCAGCCCAGGACCCGGCACAGCAATATCCCCCCAAGCTCACCCAGCCCTTGTCCAGAAGGCACTGGAAACTCTTCCTGTTCCTCACCCCCTTCAGGACGTGGGCATGGTAGGGATGTGTGGCTCCTGCAGAGGTGTACTGTCGTGTTCCTCGCTTGGAAGAGAGTCGCCCCTGCAGTGGCTGGAAAGGAGCTGAATGCTTCTGTGGCTGTGATCAGATTCCTCCTTTAAAGCTGTAACCTCCTTGTCCCTCCCCCCTGGGTTTTGCTGAGACATTTGCTGCTCTTCCTCCTCTTGGTCCCCTCTTGTCCCAGAGAGAAGAGGAGGACATGCTCCTGCTTCACCGTCCTGGGCCCGCCCGGCGCTGTGGCGGTCACACCCACTGCCCAAGGTTACTCCACACGTCCCCTCATGCCAGGTGTCCCTGTCCTTTCTGGGGGTGTGAGAGGAGAAGGAGTCAGAGAACCAGAAATTAGCCATTGCTCACGACCCTGTCTGTGCAGCCGGGCCCCTCCCTGTGTGTTCCCCACCACACACCACAGAGCCACCAGTCCCGTCCCCTTCTGTCCTGCAGGACTGCAGGAGAGAGGAAGGGGACCTGCTGGCTGAGGGAAGCTGCAGGTCGGCCCCGCCTCAGGCAGGATGGCCAAGTGCTTTGAGGCAGCCGGCGGCTGGTCCCCATCCATGGATTTCGTGTCCTCCTGCCAGTGTGAGAGCAGGGCCAAGCCACCCCCAAACGTTGCCTCCACATCTAGTAAAATGAGCAGCTACTCGTCTCTTACCCACCCTGAAGCTGACTGAGGGGCTCCCAGCAGTGGCAGGACGTAGCAGTGGGGTCCACGGCAGCCCCGCACGTGGCTGTGTGACAGCGACAGTCGTGACGAAGCAGCCAAGTCTGCTTTATCGGTGTCGTTGGTTAGAGCTTTTATTCTCCCCATG
>NW_007740974.1:27084-27478 GCF_000696425.1 Galeopterus variegatus | reverse complement strand
CCCCCCCCCCACCATGGGGATCATAAAACAAATTTTAGGCTTAAACATTTTGATTAAATTGACCAATTCTTTCTTTTTTAAAGTTATGTGCAGTGAGAAATCTACTTTTAATTGTTATACTCATGATTTAATTTACCATACATTACAGAATGCATGTTATGAACTGTTCAGGACCTAGCACATGACAGAGAAAGTTAAATGGCCCTTGATGAGCTACATAATTTCAACAAAGGGATGGGAGCCACAGAAGGATTTGAATATATATTTTTCAGTACAAATTATATTCAAGATTCCTTGAATTTATGGCAGTTTATCCAAAAGTAGTATCTTTTAAAGATAAAGAGCCTTCTGATAAATACGAATGAGAGTGCTGTAAGCCCAACATAAGTAACTC
>NW_007740974.1:24587-25092 GCF_000696425.1 Galeopterus variegatus | reverse complement strand
GAAACAAACAACAATCACAGTAATACATTGAACTTTTAGAAAACTAGAGGTGGAAAAGGGGTGGGGGTTGCTATTGAGGAATTGGTCAATGGACAGAAAGGATGATTGTGTACCATAATGATGAATAAGCTAACTATACTGATCTAACCACTACACATTGTACACAATTATTGAAAATTAGCATTGTACCCCACATATATGTATAAACAAGAAAAATTCTTCCAATGGAGGGGGAGAACTCAGAAAAGTAATAATGGTGACAGAATAATGTTCAGGAAAAGGTAAAATTATGACTCACACAGATGTAAAAATATTTTGCTCCTCTGATAAGATACTCATGACATAAGGGAACCAGGAGATGGTGAATCTGTTCAAAGGAAAAATAAAAGCAGCACACATTTAAATGGAGTAAAGGAATTCTGAGATCAACTGCAAATGGAGACAAATATAGATTTTCCACAGGGTAGAGGATATCAATTAAAATCATATCAGTTGCCTATAACTT
>NW_007740974.1:22232-22619 GCF_000696425.1 Galeopterus variegatus | reverse complement strand
CACTGCCAATATGAAGCATGCCATAAAGACATGTCCACATAAGCTACTAAAAAAATGAAAAAACGTGAAAAACCACATAACTCAAAATTAGAGAAAAACTCAAAAAATGAGGTGATTGAACTCAGGAAATAATTAGATAAAACATAATTAAAAATTAAAAGAATTGAAGACTAGCTGAATAAAACACCATAGTAAATAAACTCAAAGATAATATCTTTAGAGAAATAATGTTACTGAACTGAATGGAGTTTGCCCACACAAAATGGAAAGCCAAACACTGAAGTACCAGTCTTTGCAGGAGAGAAAAAGGTTTATTCACAAGACAGCCAAGTGAGAAGATGGGAGATATATATCTCAAATTCATCTTATCCACTGTTGGAGAAAAAA
>NW_007740974.1:19752-20276 GCF_000696425.1 Galeopterus variegatus | reverse complement strand
TCTAGATCTGCCCATTGAAAAGGTCGAAATAATGGTGAGCCTAATAGAAATGAGTACTCCTGGAGCCCAAAGAAACAAACAAGAAAACAAACAAGCAAGCAAACAAAGACATCTCAGAGTAATGTCTGATTCCAGTGGCCTGAGTCAAAAGTGCTCAAAATAATCCTGATACATCTTGTCACAGCTGATAACAAGAAGCTATTGGAGACTAAAAGGGTCATGGCTCAAGGACTCAGGAGTTGACTGGATGAGGCCCCCAGAATCTAAAGATAGGAAAATTTGTATGTCAATAAGGGTAATAACTATGATGGTTTGGTAAATGTTAAATATGTTTAAATATGTGAGTTCAAAATAATAGTAAAGAAATTAATTGGTCACCTTTGGAAAATGACATGAAACCAAATAATATTTTGATACCTGGCAAATAAAGGCAAATACCTAAGTGGTTCTAAGTTATGACTTTTTTTGTTGGGTGACTACATAGTAGATGAAGACAAAGGTGTATTCTAGTTGGTAATCAAAGA
>NW_007740974.1:16744-17718 GCF_000696425.1 Galeopterus variegatus | reverse complement strand
AGAATCAAGACTTCTAACCCTCTACATTTCCCCTCTTTTAATTATTAAAAAGAATCAGAAGAAATCGAGGAATTGGAGTCAGCTGTGGAAGCAAGGATGTTTTTATGAAGGAGACGCAGCATTACTTCAGCTTGACGAGTCAATTGGAACATGGAATGCAACAGTTTAATCACTATAATAAAACACATAGATATAACTCCAACAATAATCCAAATTCTTATGTTTAAACTGGAAAAACAATGGGTAGGATTGAGCCAATGGGCCAAGTCATTTAAATGATTAATCGTATTTTTTGAGCTTCTTCTTGAAGCTGTGTCGTTTGAACAACTTCAAATGAAAAATTCAAAACCTATAGTCCATGTAAATTGGAATGAAAAGCTCTATGTAATAGGTCTCCTGATGGAAGCACACAATGCCAACTATAAGGTAATTTTTTTGAACTATCAAACTAGAGTATGAGCAATCCTTTATATGTAACTTTCATTTACAGGAAATACAAAGAACAGTGGAACATATGAAACTTCACCATGGAGCCACAATCAGCAAAACATGTACTGTGGGAAAATCAATAAGATAAATAATCCAGTTCTTTAATGTATACGTTATAGGGAGATAGATGAGGGGAGTCAAAAGAAGGAAGAGAGGGTTGGGAGAGAAGAATTAAAAGAGAAAATTTTAAAAACAAGTAAACTATCTATGTAAGAATGTACAACCTGGCAATAAAACTATAAAGAAAAGCAAGTAAGTAATTACTTTAAAAGTCTGATTAGTAGTGACTTTTATTTAGGAAGGGTGGTGACTGGCTTCCAGGGTAAGTGGCAAGTTCTATTTCTTATGCTGGGTAGTGGTTACAAAGGCTGTCCTTATATTAATTCACTAAGCTATCATTTGATTTGCATTTTTCTGAATCTGTATTACATTTTACCATAGAAAAGAGTGAAAAGATATTGAGTGGCTCACAGAATTTTGGAGTG
>NW_007740974.1:13370-15015 GCF_000696425.1 Galeopterus variegatus | reverse complement strand
TGTTAAACAAAGACTAAACCAGCATGTGTTACTCTAGGCAGAGAGCAATACAACATGGATTTGGAAATAAAAGAGCTGGGGTAGCTTCTCAGTTCTGCCACTCCTTAGATGTTTGAAATCAGGCAAGTATCTCTTCTGAATATACATTACTTTGCCTATGAAATAAAGACAATAACATCTATCTCAGGATTATAGTAAAGACTTAATGAGATTAACTGAAATAATAGATGCAAATGGAATTTATAAAACATGTGATCGTGAAATAGAAATAGTATAATCTGAAGAAAACCAGAATAAGAAAGTCAGTAGTATTGCCCAATTTTCCTATGTATTTATTGGTCTTCCTTCTGTTCTCCCTGGATTAGAAACACATGGCTTAGTTTCCCAGGAATTACCCCAGTCTTTCTGTTTTCCAGTTTGGCTATTCCTGCACCTTAATCCATGGCTTATTCTTACTTTTAATTCCATAAGAAAACATAAACTTTTTAATAAGGCTTTTTTCTCTGTGTAAACCGGAAAAGAACCAGGAAGGAAACAAGGAACTTTTAAGCATAAGCCATGCTTTTGGGCAGTTTATTAATCCTCCCCTTATCCTGTGCCCTCCTTTCCCACTGCTACTTCTTTTTCCTTTTTCATCAATAGTACAACTACCTCACACAAAGCAGTAAGAAATTCCTGGATGATCAAGATGAAAAGTAGTTTTTCCTGATTGCTGGGCAACCTGGATATGTCAGTTTAATAGTGCACTTGGTAGCAGAGTGGGAACGTGGCTTAGAGATGATTATCAAGATTAATGACAGTTAAGATTAGCAATGGACTGGGATTTACACACACAGAGGGGAGGGACATATCCAGGAATTAGATTAAGCTCGTAGTTATTAAACAACAGATTCTAATTATTTTAGCATATTTTCTTATTTTTAATTATGGTAAATTTTACAAAGCATAAAACTTACCATCTTAACCATTTTTAAGTGTAAAGTTCAGTATTGTCAAATACATTCACATTGGTGTGTAACCCATCTCCAGAACTCTTTTTATCTTGCAAAAATGAAACTCTACACCCAATAAACAATAACCATTCTAATTATTTTAGACCTTTATTCTCTCAGATTGCTTGATAAATTACATATGAGGTCAGAAACCATGTATCCTGTGCCTTGTGTTCATGTAAACATGTGATTCACAGATCATAAATCCATAAGCAGCAGGTTAAGGTGCAGACATGGCCAAGTCCAAGAACCACACCACACACAACCAGTCCTGAAAATAGCACAGAGTTGGCAACAAGAAACCCCAATCACAAAAATATGAATCTCTTAAGGGGGTGGACCCCGAGTTACTGAAGAACATGCACTTTACCAAGAAGCACCATGAGAAAGACCTAAAGAAGATGCAGGCAAACACCACCACGGCCATGAGTGTGCATGCTAAGGCTGGCAAGGCCCTTGGAGAGCCCAAGGGGGTCAAGCCCAAGATTCCAAAGTGCACCAGTCACATTGCTCAACCAAGCTCAGGAAGCATGTTTGTACCTGCATCACCAAAGACCTCAGGCACTCCCAGCCAAAGGCCAAGGCAAAGCTCAATCAAACCAAGGCCCATTCTGCGGCTGTGACTGAGGCTGTGGCTCCAGCTCCAGCTCCAG
>NW_007740974.1:11229-12335 GCF_000696425.1 Galeopterus variegatus | reverse complement strand
AATCTGTTGTTTAAAATGATGATGACAATAGCAATAATAATTAGGATTTGGATTTCATGAAGCAACTAGTTTACATAGGAGCCACTTACTCTGCTAAGGTTCATGAGCACTGGCCTCCCCCACTTTTTTGAATGATAAATGTGATAAATGTGGACGCACATTATTGATTCTTCTCTGCAGGAACTTTGGCTGACATTCCCCCAAGACACGTGCTTATACAGAAATAGAAATTTTCCAAGTTCATTGTCATGCTCACATCAAGCAATTGTCAAAAAGTGTCTCTCTATTGCCTTTCCAACCTTAACGCTGAAAACAACTTGAGGTTAAATCAATCTCNGCAGATAGAAAAGGGTTTTTGTTGTCATTTTTTCTTAAAACTAGAAAAACAATTTAAGTAAAAAAATTAAACATAATTGATCATCTAATCTTTCTGATCCTTAATCAACTCATTAGATTTTGAAGTTTTAATAGAGGTAAGCAAAGTCCTGTGCGATTTGTACGATGGAAAGGAGCACACGATAAGTGATGTATACATTCCTTTCATGCTAGAGCTGCAGAAAAGCTAATGGGGTTTTAACAGATACTGCTTCTGCTAGCATGATGTGGGTTGTTATTCCTATTATCATTTACTCTTCCATTTGAGGAGAATAGGCGGAACTGTCACAGTAGGAGAAAAAGAAAGGAAGTTATAAAAATGAATGTTCTTCCCTAGATAACAATTTTTCTTGCAAAGTTTGAAATACTATTTAGGTAAAGAACAGAATAGTTCTGAAACTGTTTAACCAAGGCACTTCCTTGAGATTGTCATAAATTAGTAAGGGTGCTTCATAAATACAACTTTATGGAAAATAGTCGAATGAAAAATATTGAATGGTTTGGTAGAAATGATTTACACTCATGTTTATTCTTAATTAAATCATATTAATCTGCTGAAAGTGAGATGGAATAATGTAGTGTCAATTTCACTGAAAAATACACTGTTAGGACTAAGAAAAGGACGTCTGCTAAACATTTATTGAAAATAAACAATTAGATGGAACTAAACATTTGAAGTTAGGAAATCAAAGAAGTTAGCTACTTGTGTTACAGAGAGGCGGGACACCAAC
>NW_007740974.1:8753-10369 GCF_000696425.1 Galeopterus variegatus | reverse complement strand
TATCATAGCATTTCCGGGTTGTACAGCATGGTAAGGGGGGTGCTTTATTTTAGAGTGGAAAAGTACCGGCAAGAGAAAGCAAAACAAGACAACAGAAGAGAGTTTGAGACGTTCATTTACAGCAGTTTATGAAACCACAGGATGAGACCTGGGGGCCCACTGCTGCAGTGGGGTGTGGTCTACTGCTGCAGCGGGGTGTCAGCTAAACCTGTTTCTGCAAGATATCTGGTTCGGGCAGGGCTGTGCGAGCAACGGTGCCTCACTTTTTCCAATTTCCTTCATATTTATTAATCTATTTATTTTGTATCTTTAAAATTAATGCATTAAAATAAAAACACATGGTAAACATTATGCAAAAGAGCAAGAGCAAATGCTTTACAATTTATGGGCTACTGTAGTGAAATCATTTTGATACCACTCATGCTTTGTGACATTATTACTCGTGCAAAGAGATTTATAAATTTAGTATAATTCTCTCAAACTATGGAAATAAATGAAGACCAACCTAATGAGAACAAATAAAAGCTCTTTATTCAGAGCTTGCTATAACAAGGGTGTCAACCATAGCTACCGTGTTTTGGCAAAGATTCCTGAATTGTTGCTAGAGCTGGCAGTCTGACTTCCTAAAAGTCTGATTTTTAGCAGGCTGTTTTCCTGAGCTGGTTATTTTGAATAATAGGTTGCTTTCCATGGCAAGCTGCTGCAGATTGCAAGTCAGAGTTCTGTTTTTATATAGGGTCTGCTCATTGTCTGTTTATATATTCAGTCTCTTAAAACAAACCAGTATGAACGACAAAATGCATTGGACAATAAAAGAAATTGTTTAGGCTATCGCAATAGGGAGAATGTTCATTAGTGAGAAGTGTATCAAAGAAGAGCAAGAAACCTGGAGTTTTACAGAGGCAAGTAAACAAGGGAGTCATGAGGAAGCACAGAGCTGGGTCTCATTTGAGTAACTAAGGGTGGAATCTTGGAATCTGTAAGGGCAGGTGGTCTTTTACTATTAGCCCCCAGAACATGAGAGTGGGAGACTTTCTCAGCCTTTGCTGCCATCTCAGAGCACAGGGCTATCTAACATTCTTACCAGTAGACAGTAGGTTATTTGAAATAAGTCAAATACTTATAAACAACTAGTTGCTTGATCTAATGCTCCCTCCTCCCATTATCGATCTAGGTGACAGTTCTAGCCTGAACAAATTCCACCATGTATTTGCACAGGAACTTGGAGAAGAGCATAATCACTTCTGATGAGAGTTATTTGGGTAGGCTTTGAGGCTATAGTCACATCTGAACTGGACTTTGAAGAATGGCTAGAAAGTCAATAAGCAATGCAGATGGATAAAATGGAAGGCAACATGATGGAAAAAGCATGGAAGTGGGAAAACTTTGATGGATTGGCAATCAGTCGTGACCTTTTAAGGACTTTGTGTAAGGGCATTTGGCCAAATTAACCTGGAAATGAAAGGGGGAAAATAGATCACAAAGGACCTAAGAAATGTGGACATCATTTAGTAGACAATAGGGAGCTAGTGAAGATTTTAGGGCAAAGGAGAAATGTGTCGAAGTGGTTCTTTAGGAAGATCAGTCTCATGGCAATGTAAAGAGTGTATTCTTAA
>NW_007740974.1:6280-7290 GCF_000696425.1 Galeopterus variegatus | reverse complement strand
CTCCAAGCTTTTAAGTATGCTTTTCTATCTTCTTGTAATGTTCAAAATAAGTATAAACTCCACAAAAGAGTGTGGATGTCGCCAGATATTCTTCATCCAAATCTCTGCACTGATTTCTATTTGTCCTTTAGATATTATTTCATATTTCATTTCCTTCATGAAGACAAATGAGCCTGAAGCCTGTGGGAGAGGTCAGGGTTAGAGGTATGGAGGTGATGGAGGAAACTCAAAATAGATGGAACTTCTCAAGAGCACATGAAGCAAAAGAGAAAATTGCCAAGGTGGGCTCCTTGGAGAGCACCAGTGCTAGTGGAAAGGCAGAACAGCCTGAAGATATGAGGATNTGGGCTCCTTGGAGAGCACCAGTGCTAGTGGAAAGGCAGAACAGCCTGAAGATATGAGGATCGACAGATAACAAACACTAAGTGGCAGGGTCCAAGACAAAGCTGGTTATCATTAGAATTAGGAGCATCATTGACATCTGTTAGGGTTTAAGATATGAAAATCGTTCTTTGAATTTGCTGTTTAGGAATTGATTGGGGATCTTAAAAGGGTAGTATCATCACAACAGTGGGGATAAAAATAAGATGGCAGTGAGTTAGAGTCAGAGTGGTAAGGAAGTAGAGATAGCAAGAGTAAAACACTCGTTTGAGGATTCAGGACGACAAAGAATGGGAGGGAAAGAAGTGTTAGCAATATAGTTGTAGGAGGATCAAGATGAAACAAAGGTTTGCATGTGTGTTACAAACTAGAGGTAACTTTAATGGGGCCAGGGTAAGAAGAAATTAGCCTCTTGGTACCTGCTCATGCTTCCTCTTAGAGGAGATGTCTCGAGGCATGTAAAAAGTGGAAGTATGAGACAGTGTCTACAGTGGTCTTTTACATTGGTTTTGGAGAATTTTTATTAACAAATGGTCATTCATGATATTATAAAAATTTCATTTACACTGATTATTTTGAAGCTTTGGACATTCATTTTTCAAAACAATCTAAATAGGAAAAAACTGCTC
>NW_007740974.1:3713-4712 GCF_000696425.1 Galeopterus variegatus | reverse complement strand
AAAGTTTGTCAAGGATAATCCATTTTAAGAGAATTCAAAGTTAATTTTGTTAATGTTCATTGTTACTCTTTCTAGACAGATTTCCATCTTGTGCTTAACTTCTGAGTTATATTTTCAAGGAGAATAAGAAGATAGGACTGAAGCCTAGTGATGTGATGTCTGTCTGGAATCTGAATAGTAAATAAAGCTTTACATTCATGAGCTGTTCCAAAGGAATTGGCTGGGGTCATCTTCCCCTAGTCTTCATGTGGTCGGTCCATGCTGGCCTCCCTTCTGTCATTACCTTGTCCCTTTGATCATATAACTCCTTCCAGATGAGGAAACTAAATTAGAGCCAGTGTGAATGGTCCAAGGTCGTGTAGAGAATCAATGGAAAGAAATCACCATACACATTGGGAGAAAATATTTTAATTACAGAGTGATCAAAGGTGATTCAGCAAGCTCCAGTCTTGATGCTGACATTTAGTCTTATGCTTATCATTTCTGCATGCCTAGTACTCTAGGTGTATTTTCCACCCAGTCTAAATTGANTTTTTTTTCCCCAAGGCAAAGGGCTTTATTGCTTCTATTAAGCCACATGCTAAAGAAATTTACAAATGTGTGATACAAATCCACTCTTTTTACTGCATTCTTTATTATACTTCTTCCCAATCCAGAGTAACAGGACAGGTGTGGCTAGTATAGGGACCTTAAATTGAACATTCTGATAATGGGAGACCCTTAAATACCCACTGAAATCCATATGCTAACATCATAGTCTCTTCATGGCATTTTTAATTTCTGTTTCTTAGGGCGTAAATGGCCAGGTTTATGAGAGGTGTGGTGACTGCATAAAATACAGCAAGAAACTTGTCCACCCAGGTGATGCTGACTGACCACAGATCAATGAAAATGCAGGGCCCAAAGAATAGCACCACTACTGTTATTATTTATTCTTAATTACTGTTGTTATTTATTTACTCCATTTTCTGAATTAAGGATAGTTTAAAGTCCTTATAC
>NW_007740974.1:1329-2288 GCF_000696425.1 Galeopterus variegatus | reverse complement strand
AAAATAAATTCTGTGGTTGTACAGTCGAGCTAGGCTATAATTAACAATAATATACTGCATGTTATCAGTGGATAGAAGAGAGGAGATCAGATGTCCTCATGACAGAGAAATGATTAATTTTTGTAAAGACGAGTATGCTAATTATTCTGATTTGATCATCACACATTGTATACGTGTATTGATATTCAACTCTACACCCCACAAATATGTATAATCACTATGTTTCAATAAAAGGGTAGTCATTTGTTAATCCATCCACATCTTTTGTTATAAATAAAATGCCACAGAATATCAGAAGAATCGACAGTAAGATGAGAGCAAAAACTCCAAATTTAGAGTTTCTACTTACTCTATTACAAGTCCTTGTGAAAGTTGGCTGTGAATCTACGAACAAAAAGAGATGATCAATTTATAGGCAACCAATAGAAATTAGAGAGTTTATAGAAAACCAAGATGACATGTTTTTCCTACTATTAGAAGAGATAGTGTCATGTAATTGTAAATTTCCCTTTTCTTACAAGACTGAAACATCGGCATTTCTTTAGTCTACAAATCAATTCAGTGTTTTATATTCCAACAACAGTGAAGCCAAAGGTAAATAATTGAATGGATTAGGTGGTGTTTCTCAAACTACAACTTTAAACAACACCTGGGGGATTTTGTTGAAATGCAGATTTTAATTCAGGGTTTGGAGTGGGAATTGTTCTACATCTGTTCTGTTCAATACTGTAGCCACTAGCCACATGTGGCTATTGAGCACTTAAAATGTGGCTAGTGTGTGGAATATACCAATATTTATAAAGCAAATGTATTTCACAGGGCCTCCAAAACCCTGCAGTTTCAAGTTTAGCCTAACTTCTTAAAATTATATATAGAAATGTTAACCTTGAAAAAGACAGGAAACTTTCCTCAGGTTAGGGTCTCTGATGTGGATGGAGAGTTGTGGCACAGCAAAGTTG
>NW_007740974.1:0-331 GCF_000696425.1 Galeopterus variegatus | reverse complement strand
TGGGTAAATCATCCAATTATTAGTTACTCTGAATAAACATAAGTACCCTTCCTTTGAGTGATTTATTCTGAGAAATAAGTCTTCACTAAGTGCATTAAAAAATCCGCCAATCTAGAACATTAAATGTGCAATGGCTTTGCCAGTTCTCCCACAGATTTTTAGAATAATTTATAATTAGTAGATACTTACATAGTATTTATTATGTAATAGGCACTATTCTATGTGATTTTTAAGTAATACTTTATTTATTCAATCCTCATAACAAGTCTGTCAGGTATTAGTGTCACCCCCATTTGATAGACGAGAAAACTGAATCACAGGTAAGTGAAGG
>NW_007740973.1:25352-27478 GCF_000696425.1 Galeopterus variegatus | reverse complement strand
TAGTTTCCATCTCTGCTCTAGCTGTCTTTCTTGAATATGTGCTCTGATTTATTTATACTATCTTACCTACATTGTATCTTTCAGAAATCCATAAAATTACTTTTTTTCTCGATTCTTTTTTTTTTTAGCATTACAATGGCCTTCTGTTTCTCCTTCCTTTTAGTCTCCTCCTCCATCATGATGGTGTGTGTGTGTGTGTGTGTGTGTGTGTGTGTATTTTTTTTTTTTTTTTTCTGGAAAACATGGGATTATTTACTGACCTGAATAGGATAAGAATGAGGGGGAGGCAAATATCCCTACTCTTTTCACTGACCTGGAGTCTGGTGATTACGTTTTATCTATGCATCTAACTTCATATATACTTTCTCAAAGTTGATGCAAACACCTAAAGAACTGTGAATGGGAGATTTTGCTTCATGCTGTCTACCGACTTTACTTTCCACCCTCTCATTCTCTCTGTTAAATCTGAGCACTTGGGGTCTACCCCTGTCTTTTCTTGTGTATTGCAGTCTTGGAGGAAGGAATTATCTGCCTTTTTTTTTGTTTTTTCAGGAAGGTTAAGATCCTGAATGTCATCCTGAAAATACATTTCCTANATTGTCAAGGAGAAGCGGTCTCACAAGAAGGGGTGTGGAGCTTCAGGCCCCCAACAGGGAGTGACGTGGAATAGGGAATGACTGCTATTGGTTTAGGAGTTTTGTTTTAGGGTAATAAAAATGTTCTAAACAGATTTTGCTGATGATCACACAACTCTGTAAGTATGCTAAAACCACTGAATTATATACTTCAAGTGAGGTAATTTTAAAGTATCTGACATATCTCAACATGCATGTTAAAATAACCATAAAATAATTAATAAATGAATGGAGAAGTCAAAACATAGCTTGCTAAGTCAATCAGTATATACTAAAGCTGAAAGCTGGAAATTTTCTAATAAATGTAGACAGGGTAGACTCAACCTGGAGTCTTTGGACAACCATTCCTTTATTTCTACATCATTTTCTATATACTGCTGCAGTTACTTGTGTAAGAGAACATAGAAGTGAAACATCTGCGTGATTTTCTTTATTTTTATAGAACACATGATTTCTTCTGATGAACAATGTTTATGCCTTTACAATAACAGATTTTAATCAATATTATAAACATATATTCTTGTTTATTCAACTTGTGCTTATCCATGCTGATGAAGGGAAGCAAGTATAAGGGAGAAGTACAAATCATGTATGTTTGACTTTAAAAGTAGTGTAAAATTCTAAAAATTTCCAGTATTATAAACAAGCTGTTAAAACTTCCAAAACCTGCCTGTTCAGAATCTCCTGCCTGCCCTGTAGCTTGGCTTACTCAAATCCTCTCTCTCCCACTCCAGACAGAATTAAGCAGGAGGATTAACAAATATGAAATAGATGATTTAAAGCAAAGAAGCTCAATTTATAATCCAGAAAATTAATTTCAATTCATGATTCTTTTATCCACTTAATTTTATTATCTTTATCTTATCATTGACCATGGAAGCATAAATAGACATTTCCAGACCCAGTACCAGTGCCTTTCTGGCAAGAAGTTACTCAGGGAGCACTGTGTAAATCAGACCATTTTGCCTGCCAAAAGAAAAAGAGACGTACTTTCAAAATGGAATTATCTTCCTTTAGCTTGAGAAGGGTAGTCTTAAAGTAAAGACAGAGAAAGCAATGATTTCTTAATTACTTGATTTTAGCCAATAATAATATTTCTTTTTCCTTTCTTCTGTGGATAGATATTCAGTTTATTCACCTGTGGGTCCACTATGATGCTTCACAGTAATGTTACAATCTGCCCTTTCTTTCACTTCAGCCCTAAACCTATACTATGTATCCTCCCCAGGCAAATCTCCTGCAGGCAAATGCTGCAGCCAGCAGCCTTGCTTTCATGGAGAAAGGAGAGGTTGTGCCTGACCCAGCAGTTCTTTAGGCAGTCTGACAATTTCTGTCTCTGATTTCTGCCTCACGGTCCTCTCCTGCTCTCCCATCTGCTTCCTGAAAGCTTGAATTTGATCCTGGGTTCTCTTGGGTTCTATTGGGCACTTTAGTTTCCATCTCTGCTCTAGCTGTCTTTCTTGAATATGTGCTCTGATTTATTTATACTAT
>NW_007740973.1:0-24412 GCF_000696425.1 Galeopterus variegatus | reverse complement strand
AGAACTGTGAATGGGAGATTTTGCTTCATGCTGTCTACCGACTTTACTTTCCACCCTCTCACTCTCTCTGTTAAATCTGAGCACTTGGGGTCTACCCCTGTCTTTTCTTGTGTATTGCAGTCTTGGAGGAAGGAATTATCTGCCTTTTTTTTTGTTTTTTCAGGAAGGTTAAGATCCTGAATGTCATCCTGAAAATACATTTCCTATTAGGAACTTAATGTAATCCAGGATAAATTGTATGTAATATAATCCCCATGCCTGGCTGGTTGCAAAAGTTCTATCACCAATGCATGAGAACAAATTTTGTAGGTAGACTCTATTCTTGTAGAAGCCATATATCTTGTATTCTTTTTTATTGTCAACTGCCACTGTTCTCCCTTGGGACCTATTTTTTTTTTTCTTTGCAAATGACAAAACAAAACAAGTCTCTGCCTACAATGGCGAGTGAAATTTCTGCACAGAATTTCAGACTCTAAGACTGGTTGTGTGCCCGTATGTTCTTCATTAACTAAGAAAGGCTATTGGTGTTCTGTATTCATATTCTGCCCATTTTTCCCCCCTTTCTGAACCTACGTGTCTGTATACAACCACATATTAGAAAATAAATAAGTAAATAAGGACCACATTCCTCTCTTATCCGTACAGCAGATAATGATATATTTCATCAAAGATCAAGTGTACACAATGAGCAAAAAATAAATCACAAATTGTCTTGTCTCCTTTTTCCATCTTCTGCTTTCTGATATCCTACATAGTTGGAATCTCTATTAGCAAAGAAATTAATCAAATAAAAGTGTCAAGGGTTTTTAATTACAATTGATAAGTGAGCCTATGTATAAGACATCATGACACTTAATATATTTCATTTTTTATCCATACACTTGCATAGTAATTGTCTGCAAACTATTATACTTTACTCGCTTTATATAAACTTACTTTATCTGAAGAAGATCCTGGAGGAAGAGATGGAGATGGCTAGTTTAAACAAAGAGTGGCCTTATAAATGTCAACAAGAATGATGAAATAAACATAATAACATCTTTGTGATCTCAAAAGTCATCTACGTATCGAATGGAGGAGAAACGGAGTACCATAAAATATCTTATCTACCATGCCTGCCAAAAGATTAGGTAATTTACCAGATTTTTATATAATGAGAGTCATTTTCTTTATGAGAAAATACAGAAGAGTACACAAACATTACACTGTTACTCTTCCTGTAAGCACCTGAAAGTATAAAGATTTTATGTTATTTTTAAAATTTCATTAAAAAAAGATACTTTTCTAGTTGAAAGCCAACCAAGTTGCTGTAAAAATGTTAGAATACTTTGGCAATGTGATCTTTTAAAATTGTCATGCATGGTAGGTTTCTTGGGGAGTGTTTAATGGAGAAATCATGTTCTTTAAAGAGAGAAAATAAAGTAAACTTGAATGCTGGTATGAATCATATTTTGAAATATATCAAGTAAGTATAAGTACTGAATACACTGATCAAGCATTAATTTTCCAAATATCTGTGTTGATTCTTCCTCATAAGTACATTATTTTATTTAAGCAAAATGGAAAATAAAATACGTTTTTTATTTATAAAAAAAAATCTTTGCCTTGGTAATCAGACTACTGCAACAGATAGGCGAGAGAGCAAAAAATAAGTTGGAACATTATTGAATATTATCAGCCTTTGTTGTCTGGACAAACTATAAATTAAATTGTATTTTTTTTAAAGTATGAATTTGCTTGTGTCTTAAAAAACAATATGATTGCACAGGAAAAATAATTCATTTTTAATTACTATTTCACATATTTTTTTGTTATAGAACTAATATGATCTCATTGTAGGTATGGTAAAAAATTCAGAAAAAATATTCATAATGAAAATCTTATCACCTATTTTCCAAAGTTCTGCAGATAAAATTGGTGGATTATTACATTGGTGTCCACTAATGTATCATACCTCTTAGTATCTGCTCACTTACATGGGCTTGGCCCTCTCACTTGCTTTGGCCAATAGACATCAGCAATAATAACACAAGCTGAGGTTCGGTAAGAACATTGCATTGGTGATTGCTTTTTTGAAAAATTGCCACCACTGTGTAAAAAAACCTGGACTATTCTTCAAAAGAAACGATGTGGAGGACAACTAAGGCATCCCGACCTATAAGCCCCAGCTAATCTCCAGCCATGTGGCTCTGGTCTTCTTGGACCATTTAGCTGTAGGAGAGTAGCCAGACAACTGAATTTATTCAAGTAACCCCAGGCAAGATCAGCAGATAAACTGTCCAACTAAGCTCAGCCCAGATTGTAGAACAGAAAGCAAATAAATGATTGTTGTTTTATGTATAGGTAACTGAAATAGAAATTGGAACCTAAATCTGGGGTGTAATTCTTCAAAAACATTAAACATATGGCATTAGATGTGTGACTGGGCATTGGGTGAAGGGTGAAAATATGGTGCAAAAACTTAGTTAAAGTTGAAAAGACAGTGAGGAAACTACTGTTGAAGGCTGAAAGGAAAGTGAGCTATTTGTTTCATAGTGGTAAATAGGAGAATAGTGTCAGTTGGCTTCTTTTAGCTGAGTAAAAAGAGGGAGATAGAGGGGCCGGCCTGGTGGCGCACGGGAGAGTGCGCCACTTGGGAGCGCGGCAGCGCTTCCACTGAGGGTTCGGATCCCATGTGGAGACCGGTTCCCGCTCACTGGCTGAGCGCGGTGTGGGCGCAGCACCGAGGGTTGCGATCCCGTTGCCGGTCCCCGGTACGGGCACGACACTGAGGGTTGCGATCCCGTTACCGGTCAGTAAAAAAAAAGGACAAAGAGGAAAAAAAAAAAAAGAGGGAGATAGAGATACACAGAAAGAGAGAGATAAAGTGAAGAAAGACCCAGTTGGCATGTAAGCAGCATTTAGAGGAAATATAGAACATTTACCAATTATTTTTAGGCTGGCAAATTACAACTCTTTTTCAAGCCCATTCCACTTGATGAAAACAAGATTTTCAAAGTAAGAAATGGCTTCACAGTAAGGATTACTCAAGGGTCTTGCTGTAAGATACTTTGTTAAGACTTCTGAAATTTAAAGGTAATTAATGCCTTGCAGACCCTCTAAGCAAGAAAACAGAATGGCTTCTAAGAACTTTGGGAAGAGAATCAGACACTAATCACAGAAAATTCCCTGCCCCTAGAATAAGGAGTCCTGAGGACTTGTCTGGCTAGATTTCAAATTCACTATTGGTGAGTATGGACTGAGGACTCCCATTCCACCCTTTTTAAATGCACGCAATTGTTGTGATTATCCTGTCTTTGCCTATTCATTATAGAGCAGGTGTCTGTTCCTGCCTTCCTTCCCTCCCCCTTCCTCCCTCCCTCCCTCCCTATCTCTCTCTCTCTCTCTTTCTTTCTGTTCTGAAGTCTCAAGATCAAGAGTAGCTGCAGCTGAAAGCTCTCATCTTCATCCAGGCTTGTGAAGACAAGCAGATCGTGAAATTCAGGCAAGACACTGCCAATGTTCTCCAGCCAAAACCCACCAGAATACACCTTAAGGAGAAAAGACTAGAATAAGACTAAAGCTAAAATTGTTAAGTAATCAATGTTTGCCAATTTTAGCCAGAAGAGGGGATATGTATTATTTTTTGAGTGTATTTTATAATAATCTTGGTTTTGTCTATGTTTAGATATGTGTTGGTCTTGTTTTTCTTTTTGTTTGTTTGTTTTTCTTTGGTCTCACTTCATCATGCTTTCAAAGTGAACTTGTTTTGCGTTCTGTGAGATTTTTTGTTTTGGGAAAATACCACAACCTAGATGAGACTACCAGGCCTGCTCATAACAATACTGTGACCTAGATGTTAGTGTCAGGTCAGTTCCTGTATGTCAATGGCTGATTTTCTCTTTCCTCTCTTGTCTTTTCTCCTCTTTCACTCAAGTCAGCTCTTTTTCTAAATAATATTAAGATATCCAATCTTAAAACCACTGCTACTTCCTGACAGAACAAAATTCAGAGAAAAACTTCACTTTCTTGAGTATCATAAGAGGAGATATTTGGGGAGTACTGGGAGAATATGAGTGTATTTTTCACATGGAAAAGTCTTTAATCATTGGATCCAGAGAGCAGGTTGTAGTAGACTATTACGTTAATATTTCCTAATAAATCCTGCCCTTCAGTATCCATGCCTTGCTGTAGTTACTTGTATACTGTCTCTGGACTTGGTCAGAACATGAAAAAATTAAGAACATGCCACCCCAATATATGCCACTGTTGCATATTGACGTTTTGGAGTTAAAGTCACTTGAAAAACAGCAGGAGCCCAGCCCAAACTGATGATTTGTGAAACCAACATTAAGCTGTGTTGGCTACTCAACAAAAAATAAAGAACACATTCAACTTTTGGTGACTTAATTAGTCTTAAAGTATTTTATAAGTGACAATATTTATATCAAAAGGAATTATGTGGTAAATGTATATTTTTCAATATTCGTAATTTCCCCACTTAATATGCTGAAAACCTCTTGTAATAATTAAGAAAACTAAGGCTTAGGTTACAGTTCTACTAAGAACCATTTTGGATTGTATAAACAAAAAGTGTGAATTTTTTGAAAAAGACCTTAGTAAAATAATTTAAAAATGCATATTGAACTAGAAGTATTTGAAATCAGAAAAATATATCATACTCTTAATTTTTAAATTATTACTCAGATGTCTGTGTTATTAACCACTGAACACCCTTCTAGGGAAAGGATACTTTGTAGGATATGTAAATGAGAGACTTACATGTAATAAAAAATATAGAAAAAGATAATATTAGGTACCACTTTAACCTTATTTGGGTTATTATATTATTGCTAAAATTTCAAAGGGAGCATTATTATTATTATCAAATTGACTCTCTTATTTGAACAGATACACACTGCAAAATATACAGTAATATCTCTGATATGGGGGGTTGAAAATAAAGTATATATTTTAAGGAAGGATGTGGAAGTACCCAATACATTAATTTATTATTAGTATTGTATTTCTCAGATTTGGCAATATGTCCTTGAGTATCATCACAAACAAAGAAAAAAAAAAACAGCAAATAAATAAAAGCCTAGTATATCATCAACCAAGAAACATGATTAATTTAATTGTACACACCTGAGGTTCAGGAACAAAAAGAGGGAAAGTGTATTAGTATCTGAACCTCGTTTCAAAAAACATTAGTTCAGATTAATAATCACAAATAATATTGACATGACTGCAGTAAAAGTGAACAAGTTCCTATGGCTCATAGAATCCTACATTTTGTGATATTAGAAATAGTCTTTATAAATAAACTACTCTCTCTCTAATCTACATTTTAAGAAATTATAAAGCAGGTTCTTCCCTATGTCTTCATTACCTGTCAATCTATGCAGAGTATGTGATAATAACTCATCAACAACTCTTATCTAGCTCCATCTTTCTGTTAAGCAGAGAACTTTGAATTCATGGAGCTTGGAATATTAGTTATTGAGGTTTTAAATCTTTAGACAATCTTCTTAGTGTTAGATATCTGCATTTCTCACACCTTCAACTTTAGCAATATGCCTGTATCATGTCTGGCCAAAATTATGGAAGACTCTTTTATTCCCACAATAACTGAAAATAAGTAACATACCTTAAACAGAAATGGGTTTAGCAAATTGAAAGTGTTTTGGTCTTCTTTTCATTAAATAATAATTAAATATTACCTGTTCCTGTTTCTTATTCCTATGTGGGTAAGGTTTACCTTTATTGATTCAGAGTTTAAGTGTTGATTCAAAGTTTTCTAAACTGTTAATTATTTTCCAGAGTTCTGAAAAAGGCGATTGTGACTGTTTGGCTTTTTTTTTTTTTTTTTTTTTTTTTTGAAATGGGCCCTCGGAGAAGTCTATTCCACCATTTTTTTTTTTTTTTCTGACTTCATTCCAGTTCACCTACTTTTTGACAGTAGCAAGCCTGCACTGAGTTTTTATTCAATTCAGAAACATTAAAGAACATTCGCTTTTCTTTTATCCTCTCTTATAATTTAAGTTAACTATTTTGTGGGAAGCATGCCTTCTTGGTGATGGGAAATCCATATACTCATGCTTGAAAAAAACATTTTAACATGGTAGAGTCAAGGATATCTATGTTTTGCTTTTATAAGATGGTCGTAAGTGTTTCTAGCACATGTTAAATCTACTTCACATGGTCATTTTTTCCTAATTGTACAAAAGTCTATCATATGAGTCGATTTCTGTTGCTTATAACAGAATACCTAAAACTGTGTAATTTGTAAAGCAACAATATTTATTACATACATTTTTGGAGGCTGGGAAGTCCAAAGTCCAGGGAACATTACTGGTGTGGGTCTTTTACTGGTGGTGACTCTATGGACAAAGGATATCACATGATAAGAATGGCAGGAGCAGAGAGAGAGACTAAGCTCCTTACTCTTTCCTAAGAAAGTCATCACAGCCATGCCCAGGATCACCATTAAACCATCAATGGATTAATCTTTTCACTAGGGCATGGATCTCATATTCTAATCACTTCTTCAAGGCTCCATCTTTCAATTACCATAATAGAATTTCCCATCTCCTTAACAGTCACAGTGGGAATCAAGCTTCAATGAGTCTTGGGGTGACACTCAATTTATTGCACCTATTAAGTATTCATTATATGTATAGGGCCATGCTTGTAAATATCCTAGGTATATAAATTATAATTCATTAGATATACTTCTAATAAATGTCCAACCTACTAATAAATGCCAGCCAATAATACAAAGCAGGCAATTTGGGTTTTCTTTTTGTTCTTTGTTTATCTTTTGTTTGTTTTATCCAATCCTGCCTGGCATATTTATTTGCTTACTTTTGAGCACCCCAACCTACTAATAAATGCCAGCCAATAATACAAAGCAGGCAATTTGGGTTTTCTTTTTGTTCTTTATCTTTTGTTTGTTTTATCCAATCCTGCCTGGCATATTTATTTGCTTACTTTTGAGCACCCCCACCTGTAAATGAAAGTGTAGCTGGTCTTGTATACAAGTAGTTGTTCTGAGAACCCTTCTTCACATATTTGTTTTATTCCATCATCCTTGAAGTGGCTGAATTTTGCTCATTTTTCAATTCTTTGTATAGCTAATTCTTGTATTTCTGACATATGATTAGAAAACCTCAAGTTCTAAATTTTTTTTCATATTGAATCAATCAGCACTTCATTTTAATATACCAATATTGTGGATGACTTTTCCAATGGCATCTGCTAGGTTTAGCTTCTCTTGAGATCTCCTAACCTTGGTTATTGCTCCCCAAGAAAGATAGGGTGATGAGAAAAATAATTTATTTTATGAGATAGCATATGAATGGGGTTTTAAAACTAGTAAGGTAGTAAAATTATGTGGTTTTAATCTCAGATTCATAACATTGTATACCATAAACACTCCCTTTTTATGAAATTGGTAGTAATAATATTACACACAGATTTGATTGTAAGACTAAATAATATAACACATGTAAAACTTAAGATATTTCACACATATAGCACTGAATACATGTTATCATTATTACACAGAATGGGTAGAATTTGAAGAGGCAAGAAGTGAACATTATTTTGCAGGGGTAGGGACAAAAGCATAAATGTGAGGAAGTCCACAGCATAGGGAAAGGCCAATTTGCTTGAAGTAGAACTTATAGGGTGAGCCATAATAGCAAGCTAGATTAGAACAATTTTATCTAGGATTTGATAGGTGGTGAATTTCAATTTATAGAGAAATGCAAAAAAATGTAATTTTAATTAGTTGAAAGATGTGAAGGATTTAGTGTAGAGAAGTACATGGTGTACAAGTTTCATTTTCTATTATTAAAAGAACCATCAGCTAGAAGAGACTTGTTCTGTGCTTCTGAATATTGCAAACCTGGAGCCTCAGTTTGATTTATATGTAGGCATATTTGTCCTCAGAGTAAAAAATTATTTACTGCAAATAGATGTCTGTCAAGAGAAAGGGCTACTACATTTAATAATGAAATGTTGTAGAGTGACATCACCAAGATAGTAGAATAGACGATCCCTGGTGTCACTCCCCACCACAACAGATCAACTTACAAATATTAAAACACGAAAAACTGTCATTCCAAAATCACCAGAACTTTGGGGAAGAGGAGGAGAGACCCACAGAGTCCATGAAGGCATGGAAGGCCACAGTGAGTGAGAGGTTGGATTACTCTGACCAGTCCAAGCCCTGGCTGTTCCGTGGGCTGGTGTGGCACAGTGCATGGAGCAGCTGCCTGGAAATGGCAAAGCCACTGCAGCACTCTTTGCGTGAAGTTACTTGTAGTCTTCAGGAAAAAAAAGGTGCTGTGACCATGAGCAAAAAGATAAACAAATACCACTCTGCAGTACAACAGCCCATTTCCCAGGCCAGCAAAGCTACTCATGAGCTTTGCCTGAGCTGGCATAGGAGGAAAGAGTCACAGCTGATGGGAGGAAGGGATCACTCAGAGGTCAATGAAACGTCGGGGAGAACTCATGTGGAGACTGACTCATAAGAAATATTTGGAGTGCTGGGAAAAAAGGGGAGGGGCTGATCCACAAGGGGAGCAGTGGGATGCAGTATTGGCAGCTGTTCTATCTTCCATTTGACATGGGTGTCACACAGTGAAGACCAGTCAGTGCAAAAGAGCTGAAGGAGGCACAGGTTGCAGGAAAGACTCAGTCCCGGGCCAAATTTTCCACACAGCTCAGATGTACTTGTGCAGACTCCACATGATCCAGAAGTGACTAAATGGCCAATATTAAAATCTGTTCTACACAAAATGTTATCCCCAGTCTGAGAAACAGTGGCAAGGCAGCAGTTTAGCTCAGGCACAGAGCGCAAGATCCAATTCCCGCAGGAAGTTTCCCTCAATCCATGATTAACAACAGGACAGTAAATTAATCCCAGTACAGTGTATAAGAGGTGGTGATTTCTGTTAATCCATCAAGAATGGAAAAAAATAAAATAAATAAAATAAAAATAAACAAATAAACAAATAAAACCTAAAGGACAAACCTGTCAATAGCAAATACAACAATCATATAAGAGAGAGACAAAATTAAAAGGTGTAACTTTAAACAACTATGTCAGAAAGTGTGTGTGGGGGGGCCATGACGTCAAAGTGTAGAGTTGACTTTGTTTTTTTTCTTCTTCTTTTTAGCCAATAAAGGTAAGCTGTAAGTTGAAAATAATCTGCTATTACTGTAACATGTTTCTTTTGTAAAACTCATGGTAATCATAACCCAAAAAATTATAGTAGATATATTAAATAGTGAGAAATCAAAAAATACTAGTAGAGAAAAAAAAAATCACAAAAGAAGACAGTAAGACCAGAAAAAAGGAAAAAAAAAAAAAAAAAAAAAAGGACATCCAAAAAAAATCCCCTAGTTAAATGACACAGAGTGTCTCAATGGATTTTAAAACAAGAACCAACAACATGCTACCTACAAGAAACTCACTTAACTAATAAAGAAACACACCAGCTGAAAGAGAAGAGATGGAAAAAGGTAATTCATGCAAATGCAAACCAAAAAGAAAAGGAATAGCTATACTTACGTCAGATAAAACAGACTTCAAGCCAAGGAAAGTAAAAAAAAAAAAAAAAAGATTACGATAGACATTATAAAGTGATAAAGGGATCAATTCAACAACAGGATATAACAATTCTAAATATGTATGCATCCAAGTTCAGAATTCAGAGTACCTAGTTATACAAAGCAATTACTTTTGCACCTAACAAGAGTGATGGACTCCAACACAATAATAGTTGGGGACTTTAATACCTCACTTTAAACAAAAGACAGATTGCACAGAGAGAAAATTAACCAAAAAACATCAGAGTTAATTCTAGAATGACTGAACCTTTCAGACATTCACAGAACACTTAATCCAACAGCTGCAGAATACTCATTCTTCTCAGCAGCACATGGACCAATCTTTAGAATAGACCATATGTTAGGTCACAAAATAAGTCTCAACAAATTAAAAAAAAATTGAGATCACATTAACTACTTTGTCCAACCACAATGAAATCAACTAGAAATCGATAACAGAAGGGTATTGGAAACCATACAAATACATAAGAATTAAACAGCAAGCTCTTAAACAATGAATAGGTCAAAGAAGAACCATAAAATATATATTTTTAAAAAGTCCTAGAGACAAATGAAAATGAAAACACATAATACCTATAGGTATGATGTGGGATACAGAAAAGCAGCTCAAAGAGGAAAGTTTACAGCAATAAATGCCTACATGGAAAAAAGAGAAAGACTTCAAATAAATAATCTAATGTTATACCTCAAGGAAATTAGAAAGAAAAGAACAAATGAAATCCAAAATTAGTAGAAGGAAAGAAATAACAAAGATCAGAGCAGAAATCAATGAATTAGAGAGTAAAAATTAAAAAAGTAAGATTGTTGAAACAGTTTTCTAAAATGATAAACAAAATTGACAAACTTTTAGCTAAACTAATGAAGAAAAAAGAGAAAAGACTTGAATAAATAAAATCACAAGTGAAAAAGGAGACATTATAACTGATACCACAGAAATGCAAAGAATGAATATGAGACTATTATGAAGAACTAAATGCTAACAAACTGAAAAACCCACAAGAAATAGGTAAGTTCCTGGGCACATACAACTTACCAAAGTTGAATCATGAAGAATTAGAAAACCTAAACAGACTAATAATAAATAATGAGATTAAAACAATAACTAAAAGTCTCCCAACAAAGACCAGATGGTTTCACTGTCCAATTCTACCAAACATTTAAAGAAAAACTAATACCACCCAATTCTTCTCAAGCTCTTCCAAAAAATTGAAGAAGAAATACTTCCAAACTCATTCTACATAGCCAACATTACCCTCATACCAAATCTGGAAAATGGCACAACATAAAAAGAAAACTACAGACCAATATCCCTCAATGAACCTAGATGAAAAAATCCTCAACAAAATACTAGTGAGCTGAATCCAATACACTGGAAAGATCATTCACCATGATCAAGTGGGATTAATCCCAGTGATGCATGGATGGTTCAACATACACAAATCTATAATAAATGTAATACATCCTTTCAACAGAATGAAGAAAAAAAGCTATATGATCATTTCAATAAACAAGGAAAAGTTATTTGGCAAAATCTAACACCCTTTCATGATAAAAAGTACTCAACCGATTAGGTATAGAATAAATGTACCTCAGCACAATAAAGGCCATATATGACAAATGCACAGCTGATATCATACTGAATGAACAAAAGTTAAAGACATTTCCTCTAAGATATGCACCAACACAAGGGTGCCCACTTTCCCCATTCTTATTCAACATAGTACTGGAAGTTCTAGCCAGTACAATAAGGAGAGAGAAAACAATAAAGGGTGTCCAAATAAGAAAAGAGGAAGTCAAACTATCCCTATTTGCAGATGATAGAAAATCGTAGATGCCACAAAAAAATTGCTAGAAAACTAATAAATGAATTTTTAAAAAACTATCCTAAAAGTTGTATGGAACTACCAAGGACCCTGCATAGTCAAAACAATCTTAAACAAAAAGAACAAAGTTGTAGGCATCACACACCTGACTTCAAAATATACTATAATGCTATAGTAACCAAAATAGCATGACAATGGTATAAAAAAAAAAACTATCCTAAAAGTTGTGTGGAACTACCAAGGACCCTGCATAGTCAAAACAATCTTAAACAAAAAGAACAAAGTTGTAGGCATCACAGACCTGACTTCAAAATATACTATAATGCTATAGTAACCAAAATAGCATGACAATGGTATAAAAACAGATAGACTAATGGAACAGAACAGAAAGCCCAGAAATAAACCCATACATTTACAACCAACCAATTTTTTACAGGGGTGCCCAAAATATACACTGTGGAAGGGACAGCCTCTTTAATAAATGGCCCTGGGAAAACTGAATATTCACATGCAGAGGATTGAACCTAGACCCCTATCTCTCACCATACACAAAACTCAACTCAAAATGGATTAAAGACATAAATTTAAGATCTGAAAACATTAAATTACTAGAAGAACACATAAGGAAATGCCACATGAAATGGAAGTGGATAGTGCTTTTTTGAACAAGACTACAAAGGCACAGGTAACTAATGCAAAATAGACAAATGGGACTACATCAAATTAAAAGGCTTCTATGTAGCAAAGGACATACTCAGTAAGGTGAAGAGACAACTTATGTACTGGGAGGAGTGTTTGCAAACTTCAGATCGGACAAGGGGCTAATGTCCAGAATACATGAGGAATTCAAACAACTCAAAAGTGAAAAAACAAATAACCCAACTAAAAAATGGGCAAAGTACCTGAACAGACATTCCTTAAAAGAAAATATACTAATAGTCACAGGCACATAAAAAAATGTTCAGCATCACTAATCATCAGGGAAATGCAAATTAAAACCACAATGAGATACCATCTCACTCCAGTTAGAGTGGCTATTATCAAAAAGACAAAATATGAAACGCTGGCAAGGATGTGACAAAAAGGGAACTCTACATTTTTGGAGAAAATGTAAATTGGTTACAGCCAATGTGGAAAACAGTACAGAGATTCCTTAGAGAACTAAAAGTAGATTTACTTTATGATCCAGCTATCTCACTGGTGGGCATATATCCAAAGGAAATAAAATCAATATACCAAATAGACACCTGCACTGCTATGTTCATTGCAACACTATTCACAATAGTCAAGAGATGGAATGAACCTAAATGCCCATTAGTGGATAAAATTGCTGTACACAATGGAATACTATTCAACTATAAAAATATAAATAAAATAAAATGAAATCCTGGCATTTACAGCAACATGGATGGAACTCAGTAAAGTAAGCCAGGTACAGAGAGACAAATACCACATGATAATCAATCACATGTGGAATCTAAAAAATGGTGGGTGAAAGAAAGTGAGCCGAGACGCCGAGTACTATTCAAGCTTTATTAAAGGAAAAGAATGTGCCAGGCTGTGCTCAAAGTGATGGGCAGCCCGGGGCTGCCCTCAAAATGGGGGACAGCACTAGATGTGGGGTTAGGATAGATTATATAGCATGCCAAGGGCTGGCTGATACCATCAAGGAGGGGCATTATGCTAATGTGGAAACTATGCGACCAGAGTGGAGAACTGTACCCTTGCAGAAGCAAAAAGGTTTCTGTTTAAATCATGCGGCTTCTCATAAAGGGAAGGGGGGTTGGTGGCGGTGCTGGAGTGGAAGACAAGGCTGGCAGCTATTTTGTGCTTAATGTGTGCACAATGGCGCCAGTACCATCCAAAATCCATCAGTCGGGAGACGGGATTCTCATAGAAGTAAAGATTAAAATAATGGTTACCAGAGGCCAGGAGGGGGGGAGGTTTTAGGAGAAGAGAGAGAAAGTGGTGGATTAACAGGTAAAAACTATGCTAATCTACCCTCAGTGAATTATTGTACAGTAAGTATTTGCATGTATTGAAAGAACACAGTGAATCCCACAAATACACGTAACTAAATATTAAAAGAAAAAAGAAAAGAAAAGAAAAAAAAATGTTGCTCACTGGAATTAGAATAGCAAAGGCTGAAAACAAACCAGAGATTCTGTACCCCACAAATACACGTAACTAAATATTAAAAGAAAAAAGAAAAGAAAAGAAAAAAAAAATGTTGCTCACTGGAATTAGAATAGCAAAGGCTGAAAACAAACCAGAGATTCTGCAGAAGGTATTAATGTAGAATAGGGATTAGGAATTTATATGTATATGTGAACCTAGTTCATTTTTCAGGAGAGTGCATGATTTAAAGTGGAGCATAGTTTTAAAAGGGACTAAGACCTATAGAAATACAGCAGACTTAGATGCCTCAACGGAATTTTAAGGTACCAGTGGCAAGTCGGTATTCACAGAGAAACCCCTATTTATTGCAACTTTGGCATACCAACTAGCCTTGATTTTGTTTAATTCCTCACTCTGATGGTTTTTCCTCTTTATTTTGATACCTATTGCTGTGTTTGCTTCATCCAGTTCTTACGTATTTATTCCTATTCTGGCAAAGTGAGTTACACTTTAGTATTTTTTATTTTGTGAGATTTAACACTTATGTCTTGACTCTTTCTAACCTCACAATGGCCTTTAAACTGAGAGAACCAACAACCTCCCTTCTAAACCTTTTTCGTAATTCTCTACACGGTGACACCTTGATGCTTTTTTCCCCTAATCTTTTTATTACTTTCAGTGACAGGTTTTAGTTTTGTTGTCATTCTTTCGTGAAGGATATTTTTCAAGTCTGGCAATTGTTAAGTCATGAACCTTATCTGGAAGTCAAAGTTTGTTTAGAAAAAAAAAATATTCTGAAACACAATGCAAGGTTAGGGAAGCAGAACTGTGATTCTTTCATTTGCAAGCTATCCTAATTTTGTAGGCGTGGACTTTTTTTGTTATTTTATTCAGTGAATTTAAAGGGAGAAAAAGAAAAAGCTGTAAATCTAAATCTCAGTGTAATTTCCTGACTGAAGCAGACTGGTAAATTTCTCCAAAGGCTACTGCATTAGGATTCACCTAGAATGTGAACATTTCTAAGATACTATAAGGGACTCCTTAAACAATCAAGTTTTAGAGCCATTGGGAATGATTTAATAATCCATAACAAACTTGCAATCTTCTGTAATTCTTTTAGTGATGTGAAAGCATTCTGTGTCTGCCTTTATATTCTACTTGACCTTTAAAATTACCAATCCTTAGCTCATTCTTGTTGATTCAGGACAAGTTAGACACAAAGCTGTCTTCTATGAGTCAGACTGACAAACATTTTATCAGGGTTTAATTAGATTTTTCTTTGTTACAACCAATGACTCAATATCCCTTTCATAAAACAATGCTGAAAGAATTTGTCAATGCAGCCTCAAGGGGGAAGGAGTGGGTTACCTAAGATATTTGCCAACATTGTGGAATCGAAAAACCTTTCAAAGATAGGGCTGATCAGCTGATTTTACATGGAGTAGATACTGTTTTATTTGTAACACAACATTTGATATATAGATCCATGGCATTATGTTTTTATCTTGTAATACTGACACTGCTGGCAGCTCAACCTGCTACTCCATTAGAACATCCCGTAGGAGTTCTGAAATTTATCAGCTGCCCATGTAAGGAGATAAAGAAAAGGAAAAAAAAATATCATGGCTTAACAGGGCTGTACCTCCAGAATCAAAGCTTTTAAACCACTATCATGAGTAGTCTGAAAGAAAAATGATGAGAGGCAATAGCAAATAAATGTTCATAAACAGTGTCTTTTTTTATGTGAACACATACATTCTATTCAGCTTAATTTTTCTCTTCAGAATCACAGAATAACAAATAGTTTTACTTTATTCCTCATTCTGAATTCTTATCTATAACAATGCCTTATCTAGAAGGTGGTTAAGACATAAGTGGTGTAGATACCTCAAGTCAAAGCCTCTTAGTCACTGGAAAAAGAGAGCATAAGAAGGTATGAAGAGACAGATGCACCTTAGAGGAGATTCTCCAGCCCACAGACTGTAGTTCCTATGTGGCCAACAGGATCTAAAAGAAGAGCCTTACTGAAATATTACAAATGAAAAGAAAGTTTTGTCTAATTAGCCAAAACTTCAGCCACTAAGGTCAGAAAAACACTGCCCAACAGAAATTTATTAGATAATGGAAATATTTTACATCTGCACTGTTCATAACATTACTGCCACAAGCCAAATGCAGCAACTGAACTTGAAATAGGGATAGTTAGACTAAACAACTAAATTTCAAATTTTATTTAACTTTAATTTAAATTTAAACTAAATGCATCTATAAAACATTGGTTTAGTTTATGAAATTAAAGGAAAAAATAGTTCTAACAGTATAGGTAACTTACAGAGTTTGATGAACCGCTTTCTCTTGCGTCCCTTTCCAAGTCAGTATTATTGAATGCTTTTTTTTTTTTTTTTTTACATTTAAGCATTACTTGCATATGGAATATTTGAAAGATTTCTGTGCAGAGAAAGGTATTTCACATTTTTATTTTAAAGGAGTCAGATGACGGGTAAAGGGAGACTGTTGAAGAACTTTATCCATCTGCTTTCTAAGATTTCCAAATAAATACTTCCCTCACCCAAACTCAATTAAAATGGTCATAGGATGAATAGGGACTTGGATTAAAGAGGCATAAATAGATACTACATTTATTTCCGTTGTTAAAATGCTGTGGGCTTCGAGAATTCCAAAGGAGAAGATAACATTACTAGTAAAAATGATCAGATTTTAATATGATTAATCATCTGTTTGGTTTTTATAGCTCCATGTATATGTGTTTGAGTATGAGTCTGCTTCAAAGAAAGTACTTAAGTTTCTCCCTTACTTCCCCTTTTCTCCCCATTACTTCCTCAATTACTTATTTAAAAACCCTGTGTTTAACATGTATCATGTCATGTGCTAAATTGAAAGTGACTTGTGCCTTTCAAATAATTGTGCACCCTGATTATGCAGAAGAGCCTGAATTCCACTACTTCTGTAACAGACATTGAAATGATGGTAAAAGTTGTATTTGCAAATATACTAAACTTCTTAAAAATACTTACTTGTTAAATGATTTTATAGCAAATATTTCGGTAATAACAAAAGGTGCAGATTTTTTATAATAAATAGGATGCTAAATAAATTAGAGGGCAGTTTTGAAAATTTCTAGGTTCATACAACTTAGCAAGACTTAATTATGATGAAATAGAAAATCTGAATAGACTGACACCTAGTAAGGAGATTAAATCAATAACCAAAAACCTCCCATAGAGAAAGTCCCAGATTCAGATTGCTTTGCTGGTGAATTCTACCAAAACTTTAAAGGAGAATTAATACCAATCATTGTCAAATTGTTTCAAAAAAAACTTGAAGAGTAAGAGACAATTCCAAACTCATTCTGAGTCAAGCATTACCTGATACCAAAGCCAGGCAAACACACCACAAGAATCCTACAAATATCCCTTATAAATATTAATGTAAAAATAATAATGTACTAGGAAATCAAATTTAACAGCATACTAAATAGATTATCACCATGACTAAGTGATGTTATTCCTGGAGTAGAAGGATGGTTCAACATACAAAAATCAACAAATGTATTACACTGTATCAACAGAATGAAGGAAAAAATAAACCCATGTGATTTTTTCAGTTTATGCAGAAAAATCTTTTGATAAAATTCAGCACACTTTTATGATAAAAACACTCAACAAACTAAGAATAGAAATATCTTAACATAACAAAGGCCATACATAAAAATCCACAGCTAACATCATACTCTATGGTGAAAGATTGAAGGTTGTTTCCTCTAAGATCAAGAACAAGAGAATGATGCCCACTTTCACCACTTCTATTCAACATAGCATTGGAAGTTCCAGCAGAACAATTAGGAAAAAAAGATTAATGTAATTCAAATTAAAAAGGAAGAAGTAAAATTATTTGTTTTTATTTATTCTTTTTTGATTTTACTAGTTTGCATCTTTTAGTTTTATTTTATTTATTTATTTATTTATTTATTTATTTATTTATTTATTTATTTATTTATTTATTTATTTATTTATTTATTTATTTATTTATTTATTTATTTATTTATTTATTTATTTATTTATTTATTTATTTATTTATTTATTTATTTATTTATTTATTTATTTATTTATTTATTTATTTATTTATTTATTTATTTATTTATTTATTTATTTATTTATTTATTTATTTATTTATTTATTTATTTATTTATTTATTTATTTATTTATTTATTTATTTATTTATTTATTTATTTATTTATTTATTTATTTATTTATTTTTTATTTATTTATTTTTTGTTGAAACGTAGTTGATTGTTTATACCTGTTGGGTACCGAGTTGAATATCATTACCTGTGTGCAATGTATGATGCTCAAATCAGGATAAATAGTATATTCAATAGCATACAATGTAGTCGTTTTTCATGTCCCTTTACCAATTCTTCCCTTACCCCACATCCTCCTCCACCTTTCCCACCTCTGGTAACTTCAGTTCAGCTCACTCCTTTTGAAAGTTCAACATATTATTGTGATAGTTGTATCTTTATTTACTTTTTTTTTTCATTTATTTATTTTTTAGCTCCCACTTATGAGTGAGAACATGTAGTATTTCTCTTTCCGTGCCTGGCTTATTTCACTTAACAAAATTTTCTCTAAGTTCATTCATGTTGCTGCAAATGGAAGTATTTCACTCTTTTTTTAATGACAGAATAGTATTTCATTATATGCACATACCACATTTTCCTTATCCTGTCATCTGATGATGGATATTTAGATTGATTCCACATCGTGGTTACCGCAAATAGAGCTGTGATAAACATGGGGGTGCAGGTATCCCTTTGACATGATGATTTCCATTGCTTTGGGTATATACCCAGTAGTACAGGTGAGGTATCACATGGCAGTTCTATCTGCAGTGATTGAAGAACCTCCATACCATTTTCCATAATGGCTGCATTAATTTACAGTCCCATCAGCAGTGTAGGAGGGTTCTCTTTTAACTACATCTTTGCCAGCATTTGTTATTCTCTGTCTTTTTCATATTAGCTAGTCTGTCTGGGGTGAGATGATAACTCAATGTGGTTTTGACTTGCATTTTCCTGATGCTGAGTGTTGCTGAGCGTTTTATGTGTCTGTTGGCTAATTGTATATTTTCCTTTGAGAAATGCCTATTCAGCTACTTTGCCCAGTTTTTAACTGGGTTTTGTTGTTGTTGTTGTTGTTGTTGCTGTTTTTACTGTTAAGTTGTTTGAGTTCCTTGTATATCCTGGATATGAATTCTTTGTCAGATGAATATTTTGCAAATATTTTCACCCACTCTGGAGGTTGTCTTTTTGCTCTGTTAATTGTTTCTTTTGCTATGCAGAAGCTTTTTAGTTTGATATAATCCTATTTGTTTATTTTTATTTTTGTTGCCTGTGCTTTGGAGGTCACATTCATAAAGTCTTTGCCAATTACTACTTCCTGAAGTGTTTCCCTTGTTTTCTTGTAGGAGTTGTACAGTTTCAGGACTTATATTTAAGTTTTTAATCCATTTTGAGTTGATTTTGGTGTATGGCAAGAGGTACAGGTCTAGTTTCATTCTTCTACATATGGATGTTCAGTTTTACCAGCACCCTTTATTGAAGAGGCAGTCTTTCCCCAATATATGTTCAAGGTGCCTTTGTCAAATATCAGATGGCTATAAGTATGTGGGTTGATTTCTGGAAAAGCTTTGCACTATCTCCCACTCAGTATGATTTTGGTAGTGGTTTTGTCCTATATGTCTTTTATTGCTTTGAGATACTTTCCTTCTATACCTAACTTTGTGAGATATCGGATGTTGAACTTTTTCAAACGCTTTTTATGCATCTGTTGAGATAATCACATGGTTTTGTCTTTGATTTTGTCGATGTGGTGTATCACATTTATTGACTTGCATGTGTTGAACCATCCTTGCATCCTTGGGATGAATCCCACTAGATCGTTGTATTAGTCAGGGTTTTCCAGAGAGACAGAATTAATAGGATATGTTATAATTATATGAGAGGGATTTATTAAGGGGATTAGCTCACATGGCTATGAAGAAAAGTACCATGAAAGGCCATCTATAAACCGGATGCCAGTAGCATGGCTCAGTCCAAGTCCAAAGGCCTCAAAACCAAGGAAGCTGATGGTGTCCTTGGTGTAAGTTCTGGAACCCAAAAGCTGAAGAGTCTCAAGCTCTGATGTCCACGGACGGGAGAGAAGAGTGTATCCCAGCTCCAGTGGATTCAGAGAGTGCCTCACCTCTTTCCTATGTCTTTTGTTCTCTCTGGACCCCCAGTGGATTGGATGGTTCCCATCCCATGAGGGTGGGTCTTTCACACCTAGGCCACTTAGACTCTCATACTAATCTCTGCTGGAAACATCCTCATGGACACACCTAAAAAGATTGCTTTACCAGGTTTCTCAGCATTCCTTCATCTAACCAAGTTGATATCTAGAATTAACCTTCACAATCATAGTGTATAATTTTTTGATGTTTTGCTGTATTTTACTTGCTAATATTTTATTGAGAATTTTTGTGCCTATGTTCATAAAATATATTGGCCTATAGTTTTCTTTTTTTGTTGTATCTGTCTGGTTTTGGTATCAGAGTGATACTGATCTCATAGAATGAATTTGGGAGAATGGCCTCTGCTTCAATTTTTTGGAACAATTTGAAGAGAATTTGTATAGATTCCTCTTTAAAGTTCTGGTAGAATTCAGCATTAAAGCCATCTGATTCTGGGCTTTTCTTTGTTGAGTGACTGCTGATTACTGCTTCAATCTTATTGGTTGTTATTAGTCTTTTCAAATTTTCTATCTCTTCTTGGTTTGGTCTTGATAGTTTGGATGTGTCCAGGAATTGATCCATTCCCTCCAGGTTTTCAAACTTGTTGGCATATAGTTGTTTATAATAGTCTCTCATGATTCTTTGTATTTCTGTGGTACTGATAGTAATGTCTCCTTTTTCATTTCTAATTTTTGTAATTTGGGTATTATCTCTTCTTCTTTTTTTTAGTTAGCCTAGTTAATGGTTTGTCTATTTTGTTTCTCTTCTCAAAAAAATCAACTTTTTCTTTCATTGATCTTTTGTATCATTTTGGGGGTTTCTATTTCATTTTGTTCTGCTCTGTTCTTAATTATTTCTTTTCATATACCAATTTGGGGATTGGATTGTTCTTGTTTTTCTCGTTCTATCACATGTAGTGTGAGATTGGTTTTTTGAAATCCTTCTGTTCTTTTGACATAAGAATTTATTACGATAAACTTCCCTCGTAGTACTGCTTTTGTAGCATCCTACAAGTTTTGGTATGATGTGTCTTTATTTTCATTAGTTTTGAGATTTTTTTTGATTTCTTGTTTTGATTTCTTTTTGGACCCATAGGTCATTCAGGAGCATGTTGTTTAATTTTCATGTGTTTGCATAATTTCTAGAGTTTTGCTTGTTATTGATTTCTAGTTTTAAACCCTTGTGGTCTGAGAAGATACTTGAAATGATTTCAGTTTTTCAAAATTTGTTGAAGCTTCATTTGTGACCTAACATGTGGTCTATCCTGGAGAATGTTCCATGCACTGATGAGAAGAATATATATTCTGTGGTTGTTTGATGAAATGTTCTGTAGATGTCTGCCAAGTCCAATTGGCCTAAAGTGTGGATTAAATCTTGTGTTTCACTGTTGATTTCCTGCCAAGGTGATCTGTCCAATGTGGAGAGAGGGGTGTTCAAGTCCCTCACATCTGTGATGTCTTGATGACACCTGTCTTGGGGGCAGTGGCCATACCTCCCTCAAATGTAGTGTCCTTGGTGGCAGTAAGGTTACCTCATGACAATGGCAATGGTAGCAGTGGTTGCAGCTGCCGCCCTTGTATCTGTGGAGACCATGGCTGCATTGATGGGCCACCAGCAGGACTGCTGCTCTACGGGTAGCTGCTCTGCAATGGGCAATGGTTCTGGGACAGGACAATGGCTCTGGTACCTGCAGTAGCATTGGCAGTGGGCCCCTTTAAATCTTCTTCTGCAGGAGGAACATGACCTGGGCACCCCTACTCTACCCTATTTCTGTTTTTAGATGACATGATCTTGTATGCAGAAATGATTCTACACCAAAACAAACAAATGTTAGAACTGACGAACAAATTCACCAAAGTTGCAGAATACAAAATTAGCATGCAAAAATTAGTTGCATTTCTATACACTAACAATAAACAATCTGAAAAGGAAATCAAGAAAGAAATTCTACTTACAATAGCACCAAAAAATAAATTAATTAGTAATAAACTTAACCAAGCAGGTGAGAGATATATACATTGATAACTACAGAGGGTTTCTAATAGAAGTTGAAGATACAATTAAATGTAAAGATCTTCAGAGTTCATGCATTGGAAGACATTATTAACATGCCAATACTATCCTAAACAGTTTACAGATTCAATGCAATCCCTACAAAAATTCTAAGTTATTTTTGCAAGCACAGAAATTCCATCCTAAAATTCCCATTGCATCTCAGTGGACCCTGAATAGACAAAACACTATTGAAAAAAAGTGGAAAGTTGGAGGACTCACACTTCCTGATTTGAAAACTAACTACAAAGCCACAGTAATTAAAACAATGCAGTAGTGGCCTAAAGACGGACCTGTAGACCATTGGAATAGAATAGAGAGCTGAGAAATTAATCCTCCCACATATATTATCAAATGATTTTTTGACAAGGGTGCCAGTAACTTCAGTGGGGAAAGAACTTAAAAAACAAAACAAAACAAAACAAAAAAAAAACAAATGGTTCTGGGAAACCTGGATATCCACATGCAAATAAATAAAGTTGGATCCTAAAGTTGGATCCTTATCTTATATCATATACAATAATTAACTCAAAATGGATTAATGATCTAAACATAAAAGCTAAAAGTACAAAAAACAAATGGTTCTGGGAAACCTGGATATCCACATGCAAATAAATAAAGTTGGATCCTAAAGTTGGATCCTTATCTTATACCATATACAATAATTAACTCAAAATGGATTAATGATCTAAACATAAAAGCTAAAAGTACAAAACTCTTAGAAGAAAGCAGGGTAAAACTTTATGACATTGGAGTTGGCAATGATTTCTTGGATATCACATTAAAGCACAGGCAACAACAAAAAAATAAATAAATTTAATCAAAGCAAACTTTCATGCATCAAGCCCAATAACAGAAGAGTAAAAAGAAATCTACAGAATTGGAGAAAATATTTGCAAAGCAAATACTCGATACATGATTAATATCCAGAATACATAAAGAACTCCTGCAATTCAGCAACAAAAAAGCAACTCAATTCACAAATGGGCAAAGAACCTGAACAGACATTTTTCCAAAGAAAATATACAGACTGCAAGAAACACATGAAAAAAATAAATAGTTAGCATTTGTTGTCATTAGGGAAATACAAATCAAAACCACAATGTGATAGATACCACTTCATACCCATTAGGATGGCTGTTATAAAAAATAAAAAGTAAAAACATATATAGTAAAAGTGTTAGGAAAGATGTAAAGAAATTGGAACACAAATGCGCTGCTGGTGGGAGTATAAAATGTAGAAGCTGGTGTATGGCAGTTTTTCAAAAGAATTAACATGGCATTACCACATGATCCAGTAATTCCACTGTGGAGTATATAGCCAAAGGAAATGAAAGCAGGGATTTGAACAGATATTTCTGCACTAGCGTTCATACCAGGATTATTAACAGTAACCAAAAGGTGAAACAAACCAAATAATCATTGATGGATGAATGAATAAACAAAATGTGGTGTATACATTCAATAGAATATTCTTCGGCTTCGAAAAAGAAGAAAGGTCAGACACAAGCTGCAGCATGGATGAACCAGAAAGACAATATACTAAATAAAATACATCAATTATAAATAGATGCATATTGCATGATTCTACTTACATAAAGTACACAAAACAGTCAAATTTATAGAGACAGAAAGTAGAATCGTGATTGTCAGGGGATGGGGGACAGGAGAATGGGGAATTTTTATTTAATAGAGTTTCATTTTGGGAAGATGAAAACATTTTGGAGATGGATGGTGATGATGTTTGCACAACAATGTGAAAGTACTTAATACCATTGAATTATACATTTAATAATGATTAAAATGGTAAATTTTATGTTTGGTATATTTATCATCATAAAAAATAAACATCAACAAAAAGCAACATAGTATCCTGCATTAGATACTCTCCCCTCTTTTCTGGAACAGAAACTGGACATTACTGGAAAGACTGGTGTTATCTGAATATAATCCCTGGTTTAGTTAATATTACTGAACCGATGTTAATGTCTTAGATTTGACAAAAGTATCGTGGTTATATAAAAGGTTAACATTGGGGAAAGACGAGTTACAGGAACTTTCTGTATCTTTGCAATTTTTCTATAAATCTAAAATTATGCTAAATTATTTAATGAAAGAAAATTTAGAGGAAAAAATTTTGCTGTGCATATTTACAATTCGTCTAACATTAACCAATAGCTTTACTCAATAACTGAACATTTCTCAACAATTCAAAGATTTTTAATTGCTTTAACTCTTATCACTCCTCCTATTTTGACATTATTATTTTCTAGTATTTTCACTCTATGATGGTTTCATATTAGTGTTTATATTTACCCACATTTTAATCAATTCTATGTTAACCATTTTTACTTATAAGTTATACTTTATTACTGGGATATTTAATTCCTTCCTGAGGTTTACCCTTTGGGATTTCTTTCCCTGAGAGTCTGTTAGTAGTGAATCTCTCTCTCTCTCTCTCTCTCTCTCTCTCTCTCTGATTGTGTTCTGATATTGATTTACAG
>NW_007740972.1:26668-27481 GCF_000696425.1 Galeopterus variegatus | reverse complement strand
TCAAGTCTTATTATTTAAGAAACACATTTTGTAAGGCTATAGCTGCCATATATAGTGATTCCTCTGATGGATCTGGGCAATGTAAATTGAAAACCTTTTGGAAAGGATTCACCATTCTGGATGCCATTGAGAACATCCGTGATTCATGAGAGGAGGTCAAAATAACTACATTAACAGGAGTTTGGAAGAAGTTGATTCCAACCCTCATGGATGACTTTGAGGGGTTTAAGACTTCAGTGTACGAAATAACTGCAGATGTGTAATAAGAGAACTAGAGTTAGAAGTTGTAACTGAATTGCTGTAACATTATGATAAAACTTTAACAGATGAGAAGTTTCTTCTTATGAATGAGCAAAGAAAATGGTTTCTTGAGATGGAATTTACTCCTGGTAAAGATGCTGTGAACATTGTTGAAATGACAATAAAGGATTTAGAATATTACATAAACTAGTTGACAAATCAGTAGCAGGGTTTGAGAGGATTGACTCCAATTTTGAAACAAGTTCTACTGTGGGTCAAATGCTATCAAATAGCATCGCATGCTACAGAGAAATCACTTGTGAAAAGACGAGTCCGTTGAAGCAGCTAACTTCATTTCCGTCTTATTTGAAGAAATTGCCAGTCACCCCCACCTTCAGCAACCACCACCCTGATCAGTCAGCAGCCATCAGTGTCGAGGCAAGACCCTCCACCAGCAAAAAGATTATGACTTGCTGAAGGCTCAGATGATTGTTAGCATTTTTTTTTAGCAATAAAGTTTTTTTTTTTTTCCTTTTTGTCTTTTTTACTGACCGGTAGCGGGATCGCAACCCT
>NW_007740972.1:20894-21423 GCF_000696425.1 Galeopterus variegatus | reverse complement strand
TTCTTTTGCTGTGGAATGGACTGCTTATATTCCCTATTTCTGCCCTAAAACTTCAGATCTGAAGACTTTGCTGTACTTAGTCCTTGAAGGAAGAAATAGTCTTGTTCAATTATACCTACTGTACACTGGTGATAGAGAGATAAATAAGAAATTATTCTGACTCTCAAGTTAGTCATAATGTAGTGGGGAAGATAGCCTTGTTGACAAGTATATGCAAAAAGCGTAGATGTAATAATGGGAGTCTATACAGGTTGCAAAGGGACCCAAAGAGGACGATGGTCAAATGTGGTAGGAGAGACAAGAAAGGCTTCATAGAGGAGATGACACTTGAAGAGAGTCTTAAATAAATAGGTGTTTATCAGGTGAATGAGGCAAAGAAAGAGCATCCTAGGCAAAGGGTGTGAAGTACTATATGATTCATTTAGGAAGCTGCAAATAGTGTATCTGGAACAAATGATGAGACTGAAAAGGATGTCAGGAACCAAGTCATGGGAGGCCTTTTATGCTGTGCTAAACAGTTTGGACTTCT
>NW_007740972.1:18491-19117 GCF_000696425.1 Galeopterus variegatus | reverse complement strand
ACGAATAGAAGCCATAAGGTAAGATCAGAACAGTATGAAAAGAGAACAGGCATGTTTGGGAAGAAAAACAAAAACAGAACTTGTCCAATGAAAAAATATGTGTTAAAGCAAAAACACATTGAACAGGTTAAAAGTAGGCAAGCCATAGCTAAAGAGAGAAATAATGAATTGGAAACTATATCTGAGGAGATCCCGTAGGATGCATCACAGAGAAATAGAGACAAATATGAAAGAAAAGAAGACAAAAAGGACAGACAAAAAAACAATGTAATAGGGGTTTCTGAAGTAAAGGCTTGTGAGGAGAATACTGGTATAGATTTTATTGAGCATACATCTTAACATCTAAAACGATAGAAACACAATGTATAACTTCGAAACCATAAAGAAAAATAAGATTAAAGAAAGCTCATGTTAAATAGAAGAAAGGAGAAAAGAAGAGAAAATATGTCCAATTATATCAATAATCACAGTTAATACAAATGGATTAAATATTCCTATTAAAAGATGGAGATTCTCAGACTGGATTTGGGGGAGGGGAGAGCAAAATAAAGCAGCCATAGGATATTTAAAGCATAATGACCCAGAGAATTTGAAAGTAAGGGATGGAAGACAGTATACAAAAAAAA
>NW_007740972.1:16676-17333 GCF_000696425.1 Galeopterus variegatus | reverse complement strand
AGAGATCAGACCTGTGCCTGGGAAATCTAAAAAAAGAGAGAGTGGCTGACTGATGCCAGAGGGAGAAGTGGCTGCATTGGGAAGGCTGTTATTCTCAGAAGTGTTTAGAACAAGATATGGGCATTCGTGGGAGAAAATGCTGGCTCGCCTGGAGTTGAATTAAAGTGGCTGAGTTCACAAGGATCCTTGGAAGGACAATGGGACCCCTACAGAGAGAGTGTGTGTGAGTGGGTTGCCAAAACCTGGGGACTTAGAGGAGAACTTGTAAGCAGCTGGCTGGAAGAGGCATTGCCCACATTGTAGGAACTGTAGATGAGATCTCAACAATGCAAGTTCTCCAAGGAACTACAGAAGCACCTTGTAAGACAAAAGAAAGTCAGCTTTAAATATCCGCCAAATCCAGAGAGCACTAAAACCTGATCAGCATAGTATCACAACAGAAAAGAAGGCTTTTCCTGTCCCTTTCCTCTCCTCCTTTTCCCAGCTTTGAACCTGAAAGAAACCAAACAAGCAAGTTGGGGAGGAGGAAAGTAAAGGGTTGGAAAACAATGTACAAAAAACCTGCCACAGGCAGGAGTCCATTGAAGCAATGTTTGTAACAGGGAAATTATGGGGGAAAAGATGGGGAAATAGAGGAGTCATACATACCCTCCTCCC
>NW_007740972.1:13406-15398 GCF_000696425.1 Galeopterus variegatus | reverse complement strand
TGAGGGTTGCGATCCGTTGCCGGACACGAAAAAAGACAAAAAGGAAAAAAAAAATTCTTTGAACAGGAGAGAGTTTGAGTTTTATTCTCTAGGAAGTGGTAAACTGTTAAAGTGTTCTTTTTATTGTCAAAATAAACATGTCTTTGTGACTTTTCTGCTCTGTGTCCTTGCCTATGAATTAAGACCCTCTTAAGAGAGCTATAGGGTTTATTCACCTCTGCATCGTTTTTCTTTTCTTCTCATCCTTATTGCTAAGTGCCCAGTGGTGTCTGACATGGTAAGATTAAAACTTGCACTTTTCCTAATAGATGCAACTCTTCCTGATTTGCAGTAAGCAGGACCTGCTTTTAAGCAATTACTCATCATTTGGGGCCATCAGGCACACGGTGCTTTGGTTCAGGTCATAATCAATAATTCATATGTCAATAGGAGCCCCATTAGCTCAGGTGAAGGCAGATGTCTTTCTAATGAAAATGTTCCATTTTCCAAATGACTTTTCTTTTTCCCAGAGAGTTGTGGTTGTAGAAGACATAAAAAGATGGAAAACTATTTTAGAGCTTCCTGATCAAACCAAAGAGAATCTGGTTGAAGTCTTACGAGAATTAAAGAAGAAAATACCCTCCAGGGAAGTGTTAAAATCAACAAAGATAGGTATGTTCCTTCAAATTTTATGAAAAGTGCTTATATTTTGTCTCATTCCTTCTTCCTTTTCTCCCTCCCTCAAACATTAAGTTATCTGCCATAACAGTCCTTTTCAAACATCTCTGGTAAAGGATCATTGTTTAAAAAATTCTCCATTGGTTGCAGGCCAATGCTTTGGTAATATGTAATTAAAATTACTAGACAAATGAAATTAAAATACACAAAATACAAGACCCATTTTAAAAATTAGATTCAAGAGATACAGAATCACTGTCAAATTGCCATAAAAGTTTAAATGTTTGCATTCAGTTTCTGTACTTAGCTCGTGGACTGGTAACTGACAACTATCTGTTGCCATTTTGAGTGTGCTTAATGCTGGTGTGCAGAAGTGAATATGACATGGTTCACAAGCTCAAGGAACTTATGGTTTGGTAGGACTGACAAGAATGTAGACAAATGGGAACAGCGAAGTCTAGGTTATAAATAAAAACATAAATAATATCCGATCTATACAAGGTATATGCTGGCACAAAGGACCGAACAGTCACTTACATTTAGGGACTTCAGAAAAGGCTTCATAGAGGAGGTGGCATTTCAGGTAAATCATGAAAGAGTCTTGGCTTTTCTGTCTTGAGTAGAAATAACTTGCAAAGAGTGATTTATAAAACAAAATGGTAGCAACATTTGCCACTGTGTCACTTAGTATAGCATTGGAGATATTTAAAAGGTAAGTGAGGGACTACGTTGAATTGCCATTTTAGTACAGTACCCACTGTGAATGATATGCAAGAGAGAGCCAACATGTGTTCCTCAAGCTGCTCCCAACTCCCCAGGGAGTTCAGGGCAGTCATTCACAGCTGCTGTTCCTGCCCTCACTAGTGCAGCCATTGCCTTGTCTGCTTCCCCTTGACCTCTTGTTCATAAGGAGCAGGAGAGAGAGCAGCCTCAGACTGGCACTAACAGCTGGGAAGAGCTGTGCAAAATCCCCAGAGGGTCCCCCAAGAGTCTTAGAGTGGTACCCCTGTAATATAAACCAAATCTGAGAAAATTAGATGCTTAAAGAACATAAAACCCTATCATTGTAGCCAAGGAGTCTCTCCCATCTGCTGCTGGATTTTGTTTTTATACGTTGTGGTCGCTAGAGGGCAATAAGACCATTCATGTGAGTAGATAAGGTATTTCTACCAGTAGAGGGTACTAGTGATCAATATTTTATGACATGTATATATGTACATATGTGTATGTTCATATTTAGGCACACACCACAAATACTATATATGATCAGATAGTCAATATCAATATAATAGGATGGAATTGTCCTACAAATGTAGAACAAATGATCATTAAAAA
>NW_007740972.1:11250-11924 GCF_000696425.1 Galeopterus variegatus | reverse complement strand
TTTTTTTTATAGTTAAATCAGTTGCTATGCTGAAGATTTTGTTTGGATGATTGCCTCAGAGTGTTTATGTTCTTCAGCCTGTAGCCTTCCTGCCTGTCCTTATGCTGTGGGTTGTAAGGGATAAATATTTACTGAATTCCTTCTTTGTGCTGGGAACTGTGCAGGTGTAATAATGTAGACAGGTATTGTCCCTGCCTTTTTGGAGCCTGAAGTCTAATGGGAAGACAGACAATTTAACAAGACTTTATCATGCACTGTGACGGTGCTCTGTTGATGGGGAAAAGTTAGCCAAAGGAGTATATGTGTTGGGAGTAGGGAAGAAGGTATTGAAGAATGTGTCAGGCAGGGGATACATCATATGAGCTCTGCAGAGGATAGAGGTAGGAGAGAAAATGGTGAATTCCAAAAACTAAAAAAGTTTGGTGTGTTTGAAATGTAATATGCTATAGCGAGTATGGCAAGAAATGAGGCTAGAGGACCAGATGGAGAAGGCTCTTTGTAAGCCATTCAAAACTGTTTGGTCTTGGCATGTGTATTAGTTATCTATAGCTATGTAAAAATTACCCTAAAATTTAGCTGCTTAAGACAGTATTCATTATTTCACATCATTTTTCTGAGGGTCAGGAATCTAGGAGCAGCTTATCTGGGTGATTCTGGCTCAGGGTCTGTTGAGA
>NW_007740972.1:0-10002 GCF_000696425.1 Galeopterus variegatus | reverse complement strand
CTGAGGGTCAGGAATCTAGGAGCAGCTTATCTGGGTGATTCTGGCTCAGGGTCTGTTGAGAAGTTGTAGTCAAGCTATCAACTGGGGCTGCAGTCATCTGAAGACTTGATTAGGGCTTGACGATCTGCTGACAAAATGACTCATTCACAGGATTGCTGGCACAAGGCCCCAGTTCTTCATCATGTGGGCCACTCCTTAGGGATGCCCATGACATGGCAGCTGGCTTTCTCCAGAGCAAGTGATCCAGGAGAGAACAAGGAAGTTAGAGAACAACCAAGATGGAAGCCACAGTGTCTTGTATAACCTTATCTTGGAAGTGGCACCACCATTTCCATCATATTCTGTTGGTCACACAGACCAATCTTGGTACAATTTGGAAAGCAACTACACAAGGGTGTGGTGTGAATACTAGGAGGTGAGAATCATTAGGGGCTATCTTATAGACTGGGTACCACAGGATATATTTCTTTTTATTTATCCTAGATATATTGTACTTCCTACACCTGCAGATTCATGTTCATTTGTTGAAAATTTTACAGCTGTTTTCTCTCCAAGAGTGCTTCTCTTTTTCTATAATCTCTCCTTTTGAGACTCTACAATTAGAATTATGTTAGGTCTTCTATTTTCCATACCCCTTAGCTTGTCTGTCATATTTTTTATCTCCTTGTCTCCCTCAGCATTCTGGGAAATTTCTTCAGGTATATATTTTCCAAGTCACTAATTCTCTCCTCAGCTGACTCTAATTTAACCCATTTATTGAGTTCTTTGTTTCAAAACCTCTGTTTTTCATTTTTACAAGTTTCCTTTTCCCCCAAATCTGTTTTTTGTAAATGTCATTTGTACATTCTTGTGACCGTGCTTTTTATTTCTTTAAACATTTAATACATAGTTCTTCTGTAGTCTTCATCTATTCTAATATTTATAGTCCTTGGGGATTTAAATCTGTTGTTTATTATTTCTGCTGATTTTTAATTGTGAGTTCATTAAATTAACTTCTTTTGTTTCTGCCAATAGTCAGGAACTGCTTCTGACCTAGAATACTTTAGCACATGTCTCAAGGATCCCGCCTCAGTATGGGAGTCCCAGGATTAGCTCTCCCACCTCACCACTGGCCTAAAGTTAACTATTTCAGCAGCACTGGCATTGATAGCAGCCCTTAGGATAACCCCACCACTCCCTGAACCCTAGCCTCTGCTAACTTTTTTTTTTTTCTTCCTTTTTTCGTGTCCGGCAACAGACCGCAACCCTCAGTGTCGCGCCCGTACCGGACCGGNCCGCGCTCCCAAGCGGCGCACTGTAGCAGTGCGCCACCGGGCTGGCCCCTCTGCTAACTTTTTTGTTGGTGGGAATGAAGTGGCTTTTATCCAGCATCTAGTTATACTACAGTGAAAGGGTAGCTTTAGTTCACTGTAAAGCTTGAGAGTTTGCACTTTGTCCTAAAGATAATAGGATCATTATTGAAGAATTTTGAACGGAGTGACATATCCAGATTTTCATTTTAGAAAAGTCTGTCTGGTTGCCATGTGGGGAAAGTGTTGGGGAGAAGTAAACCTAGAGGCACAAGCTCAGGTAGGAAGCTACTAAAACATTTGGATAAGAGATGGGGGAAACCAGGATGAGGAAGTACTTATGCGTTCATAATTGTAACAAATATGCCACACTAATGTAACATGTTAATAATAGGAGAAACTGTGGGGGATGGAGGGTATGGGAACTGTCTGTACTTTATGCTCAATTTCTTGGTAGACCTATGAAAGTAAAGTGTATTACCTAGGGGTAAAAAGATACATTGATGTAATAAACCCAAAGGATATAGAGATTGATTGGATGTTGGGAATAAAAATGAAGGAACAAAAGCTGAAGCCTAGGTTTCTGGATATGGGCGAGTAGATGGACAGCAATAGGGAAGAGCAGGTTTGGAGGTAGGGGGGATAATAAGTTCAGTTTTAGATTTAATGCATTTGACGTTCTGTGGAACATCCCAGTAGGTCTTTCCGAGGCCAAGAAAAGTATAGGAAAGGGGTGATACTGGAGAAGCAAAGATCAGATAGGAGGTTATTCAGACATTCATTCAGCTAATATTTTTTGAATGCCTGCCACATGCCATGCACTGTGCTGGATGCTTGTGACCAAAACAGACAAGAATCCCTACTTTTGTGAAGTTCACATTCTAGTGAGGTGACAGGCAATAAAGAAGAAATATATGGCTGCTGGTTGGCTCACTTGGTTAAAGCATGGTGTTGGTAACACCAAGATCAAAGGTTCTGATCCCCGGACAGGCCAGCTGCCAAAAAAAAAAAAAAGAAGAATAAACATGATAAGTAAATTGTCTAGCTATGTTAGAAGATGATAAGTTCTATGGAAAGAGAAGAAAAAGAGAGAGCAGGTTAAGGGGGATGATAAATGAGGCTAGACGAGGTTAGGAGTAGCCCTCATTGAGAGAGTGACTGAGCAAAAAATTGGAGGAGGCGAGGGAGCCATGAGGACAAGGGATGGCTGTAGTTATTGAGGGGAGACTGGAAGTCATGGAGGGCTGAGCAGAGGGGGAAGAGAAACAGCTCCTCAGAGAGACCCTATCAGGGAGAAGGGACTGGACTTTGCCAGGACTGACTGTAGAGGTGAGGGGAAATGAGGACACCCAATGCTGCTCACTTTGTAGCCACACTTATCCTCTCCACTGGCTCGCTCTTTCTGCCTTCAGACACGCACAGAGCTTCCTCTTTCATTGTTTCTCTGTCACCTTTTCCAGACACCTTGTTTCTCTTCTTCCTTTTATAGCCAAATGCCTTTAAATGATGGACACTCACAACTCCCATTTCTTGCTCACCCACTCGTTCATTAAAACTTTTCCAAGCTGGCTTCTCCTACAACCACTGCTCTCTCTCAGGACATGAGTGATTTCATTCTCTCCGGATCCAGTGGTCTTGTCTCAGTTCTCATCTTCCCAGACCTGTGAATTTGAAACCATTGGTTGCTTTCTTTTCTGTTGACATAAATGACACTGAACTGGTTGCCAATTCTATATCTAAACTGTTTGGTTCCTTCATAGCCCTTATCTCAGTTTGTGATTCTTTAATTATTTACTTTTTTATTTTGTATTTGTTAGTAACTCCACGCCAGCAGGACAACACTATTTTATTCACCAGTGTATTTCAAGCATCAGCGTGACATATAGCAGGAGCTCAGGATGTATTTGTTAAATGAGTGAAAATGACAAGGTTGGACAAGATTTTCTCCATGGCTCTTCTAGCCTTCTAGATCTCTGTTTCTTGCCTTTCTCTATTTTGTTATTCCATGTCTTCTCTCCCATAACAGGGCTGCTTTTCCATAAAGCTTGGCCCTCAGTCTTTTGCTGATTCTTTAAAGCACGTCGCCAGGGAGATTGTCCACTTTTCCAGCTTAACCAAGGCCTTAATTCAGATGCCTCTTAGATATTCACCTTCTGTCCTGAACTGTTTTTTGAATCTTAGATTTTTAGAAAGGTTGTTCCAATTTACATTCTTACTGTTTTCTTAAAATCTTGCTAATTTAATAAAATGCCATCTTGTTCTCATTTGCTACATAGGATGAATTATTTTTCATGTGTTTATTGGTACTTTGTCCTTTCTCTTTTTTTTTTTTTTTGTAAATTGTCTGTTTGTGTTCTTTATCCACATACTGTTGAGATATTATCTTTTTTTTATCTATTTCTATTAGCTCTATAATTATCAGTGTCATGGCCCTCTTATAATTTACAAACAAGGAAACTGAGACTGCGAGAGATGAAGTGACTTATCCAGGGCCACATAGTGAGTTAGCACCAGAGATGTAATGAGAACCCAGGTCTCTTGGGGCAGTGTTCCTTCCTTTTTAGCAGATTGCCCTTGTGCCCCAGACCCCAGCCGTATCTGCCTTTATTTTATTGGACTATCTCTATGGTCCAATCAAACTTGCCTCTTTTAGGTCAAGCACAGAATATAGTGCTTTTTCTTTTGTACCTCAAATGAGAGTTTTCTCTTAGTATTTCCATTTTAGTTAATGTCCCTAGCATTTTGCTCTGACATAAACTCTTTAGGTGGAAATGTCTAGCAGGAAGTTGTGGATTGATGCCCAGAGAGAAATTTAGACTAGAAACACATTTTTTTTAAAAAAGATGACTGGTAAGGGGATCTTAGCCCTTGACTTGGTGTTGTCACCACCATGCTCTCCGAAGTGAGCCAAACAGCCATCCCTGTATAGGGATCCGAACCCATGGCCTTGGTGTTATCAGCACCACACTCTCCCAAGTGAGCCTCAGGCTGGCCCTTAGAATCACATATTTGGAAGTCATTTGCCAGGAAGTGTTTCCTTAAAATCACTTAAGTGGATAAATTCTCTAGGTAAAAAGAAAGATTAAAGGGCTGAAGGACTGAACCTGGGAGAAAATCCATGGTGGGGAAGTAGGAGGAAGAAGAACCAGTGAAAGAGGCTGAGAGAGTGCAGTTAGAGAGAGGAAGAGAGCCAGGGCAGTACAGTGACTGCAGGCCAAGGAGGAGAGTGTTTTCAGAGGCAGGGGAAATGAGTGGCCTCAGTGTTCTCAAGTGGTCTGGGAAGTTGAAGGCCAGCTGGGAAAAAGCCTTCAGACCCGGCAGTTGTAAGGCCTCTGTGAGTGGATACTTTTATTTTAAAGGAAACCAGTGGGCAAGGGGTGTATTGAGTAAACAACTGATGAAGCAGTGGAGTTAGGCCTTACCCTTTCCTGGTAAGCAGACATGCCCCACTTTTGCAGTACCGTGTGTATGAATATTCTGGGTAAAGTTTTATGTCAGTCATATTGATCTGATTTCAGAGATGCCTTATTTTCATTTATGATTATTGATTAAAAATAACAACAAAACCCCTATACTTATAAAGTGCTTTCACATCTTTGACCTTCTTTGATCCATCTAACAAATGTAATTATTATCTCCGTTTTACAAATGAGAAAACTGAGGCTTGGAGAGTTTAAACTAACATGCCGTAGGTTAAACAACCAAATAACAAGTGACAAAGCTAAGATGTTCTTAGACCATGTCATGCTACCTCCTGAAACCTAAAGGTGCATAAAAGGCTAAAATCAAGGTGTTGACAGGGCTGCATTCCTTGGCTTATGGTCCCCTTTCTCCATTTTCAAAACTAGTGATGGTAGGTTAAATTCTTCTCACATCTCATCTCTCTGACCGCCCTTCTGCCTCTCCTTCCACTTTTCAGGACTCATGTGATTAGATTGGGCCCACCTAGAAAATCCAGGTTGATTTCCCTATTTCAGGGTCCTTAACCTTAGTGATATCTGCAAAGTCCCTTTTGCCATGTAAGGTAACATAGGCACATGTTCTGAGGACTAGGGCACGGACATCTTTGGAGACCATTATTTTGCCTGCCACCGTCCTCAAATTATGCCATGCTATTTCAGGCTTCTGTGCTCTTGTTCACTCTAATTCTTTTGCTGGTCCTGTCCCCTTTAGTCGTTGTCAAGACTCAGGATAAACATTGCCTCTTCCATGTTGTTCCCTGGCCTCTTTGCCAGTTGAATTGACTCATCTGTCCTTTTGGCCCTCCTGGGGGTTCCCACTTCAATACAATCATAGGACCTTCAGTACTATCTTAGTTCCCCCCTTCAATACTATCTTAGGGCCTTCAATAGTACCTTAGGACTATCTTAAGTGTTAGTATCTTAGTAATACTTGCATGTGTTTGTTTAGGTTTCTGATGCTTAGACTTACCTGGAACTCCTTGAGTGCAAGGCTGTGTCTTGCTCAACATTCCTTCTCAACGCCTAGCTCAGGGCCTGGTACATATTTAGTATTTGGTAATGTTTGTTAAATGAGCAAAAGACTGCTTCCTGCAGGGAATTTGTCTTAACAATGTGCTGGGATGCAGAAACCCCCTAACCTTAAACCCAGGGGACTTGACCCAGGTCATAAAACCAGCACTGCTTATTTTAAAACATAAACTTCATGGAGCAAATAATGACTTTTTGCAGATCATTAACTTCCTTGATGTAGCTACTGACCAACTTGTGACCTTGGGGAAAGGTCATGGAGCTTCATTTTTGCCATCTGAATCAGGAGGAGGTAGGACTGTCTGATCACCAGAGGCAATGGTAGAGAGTTAAAGCATAGGCTCTGAAGCCAGCTGCCTGTTTTTGAAATCTGGCCCTGCTTCTTGCCATGCTTCACAAGTTACTTGACCTCTCAAGTAACTCATTTTACAGGTTCTTTACCTGTAAAATGGGAGATTATAATAGCACCTATTTCACAGGGTTTTTCTGAGGATTAAATGAGTTAAGATATGTAGTGTTAGCACAGTGGCTAACTGTCATTATTAATATCACAAAATTCCCTTTGTGATCTAAAATTTATGATTCTGCCCTGTTTTTTCTAGAACGTAGCTCCCCAGACACCCTTTCTTCTTCTCTTTTCTGTACCAGACTGGATTGCCTTTCTTGCTGTCACTCTGGAAATTCCACACTCTCGCTGACAGTCTTGCATCCCCCTGGGCTTCCTTACAGCCCTGTCCTTCCTGGGCTGGTTTCCTTGGTATTGGCAGAGCCTCCTGACCAGTGTGGGTGTGGCTCTTGTCAAGGTATCGGTGGGATATACTGCCCCCTGCAGGCCAAAAGCAGTGACTCCATTGTCCTAACCTGAGAGTTGAAACTTTCTGAAGCCCTTTGGCTACCTCTCAGGGTGCCCTTCTGATTTGGGAATACCAAGAAGGTGAACAACATTATCTCAACAGAGCCTTATTGAACATTCCCAACATGCCACTCCCTAATAACAGAGAAGGATAGGGTATTAGGGGTTAAGTTTGGAGGCTCTGGAGTCAGGCTGCCTGTGTTCAAATCCTGGCTTCCTTACCTGCTAGCAGCGAAACCTTGGGCAAGTTACTTTACTGAGCTTCAGTTCCTCATTTGTAAAAAGAGATGTAACAATAGTATTTAATTCATTGTTTAGTTATAAAAGTTAAATGAGATAATTCACATAAAGCCTGGAGTGATAAGCAAGAAGGATTCTCAATGTCTAAGAATTAAAAACTTTTCATTTTTCCCAGAATTTTCAGATGTAATTCTTTACAGTATAGTTCCATTATTTTGTTTGTAATTGTGTGATTTTCCCAAGCAATTGCATCCATATTCAAATGTTAGTACAAAGCCAATTTGAAAGCCAAATGTAAATGGTTTTTTATTTAACCGTTTTATTCAATTCACCAAATATTTACTGACTGTCTCTTCTATGCTAGGAGCTATGTTGGAAGCAGGGAATAGAACTTGGAGTAAGGTACAGGTTCTGTCCTCAGGGTGTTAATAGTTTAGAGGAGAAAGGGGGCATTTAAATATTCTAGGCAGAGGGAACAGTATGAGCTAAAGCACAGAAATGTGAGAAGGCCAGACAGCATGACCCAAGAGATGGACATGCAAGCTGTTCTCTATGGCTAGAACTTAGCTCATGGAGGCAAAGGGGCAGGAGGGCTGGGGGTGAGAGGAGGGAGGGAAGATGGCAACATGGTGAGAGGTAAAGACAAAGAGGTTCGAGGCCATCCAGAGCTTTAATGCTATACTTAGAAATTTGAGAGCAGTGGGGAGCTATTTAAGGAATTTTGGTAAGGGTGTGGTGTGATCAAATTGGTTTTTAAAAGGTCATTTTGTCTTCAGTATAGAAGATCAATTGGGCCAGAATGGAGAAAGAGATTGGTTAGTAAACTATTGCAGTAGACCTTGGAGAGGTGATGAGGACCTGAATCAGGGCAGTGAGAATGGAGAGGAAGGTGAGGATAAAGAGGAAAAGATACAGGGAATATTAAGGAAGAGGATCTGTATGATTTGGAATGATTGAATAAACATAAGGGTAAGAGAGGCAGTGGAGCCTAAAATGATTGGTGTGTGAGTGGTGGTTCCATTGTGTGACAAGAAGTGCTGAGTTAGAGGTGCTTGAAGAATAAGCAGTGGAGATGTCCAGTAGGGAACTGGATATTTGGGTCTTGTGTTCAGTGGAACCTTTGGCTAGGGGTACATAGTTGAGAATCATCTGCTTGCAGGTGGTAGTTGGACCACAGGAGTGAGTAAGATTACTCAGGAAAGGTGGAGAAAGAAGAGAAGAAGCCAAGGACTATGACCGAGCTGGAGTTCACAATTAATTAAAGGTTGAGCAAAGGATCAGCAGCCAGCAAAAGAGATAGAGAGGGCAGAGGAGAACCAGAGGACAGGTGGTGTCTCAAAAAGCAGTGGAAGAGAATATTTCAAAAGGAAGAAGGCAACAGTGTCAGATGCCACAGAGAGGCTGATGGAGTTTGGATGTATTGTCCTCCCAGAACTCATGTGGAAATTTGATCCCCAGTGTGGCAGTTTGAGTTATGGGGGCAGATCCCTCATGAATGGGTTAATGTTCTCCCTGGGGGCAGGGGGTCTGAGTGAGTTCTCACTCTATTAGTTCCTGTGAGAGCTGATTGTTTAAAGACCCTGGCACCTCCTCTCTCTCTCCTCTCTCTCTCTCTCTCTTCTTCCTCTCCCAACATGTGATCAGCTTGTACCTGCTACTTTCTGCCATGAGTAGAAGCAGCCTGAGGCCCATGCCAGATGCAACTGTCCCAGAATTGTAAGCCAAATATACCTCTGTTCTTTATAAATTACCCAGTCTCGGGTATTTCTGTTATAGCAACACAAAATGGACTAATACAGAGGCCAGGTAATGTCGGACAGAGAAGGTCCACTGGATTGGACAAGTAGAAGGACTCTGAAGGATTTCTGCATCTTCATTCTCAAATATCAATCTGGGTCAATGGTGCCTTTCTTGGAGAGAGAAAAGGATAAGGTGAGGATCACATGAAGGGAAGGATTTCTATTCCAAAGAAGCCTGAATGTACCTCTATTATAGCACAGCCTGGGCTACTAGGATTGTTTACATGGTGAGCCAATTTACTATATTGTGAGCTGAATTGTATAGATAGATGCAGTCCCACTATTCACAGGAGACCTCTGTTAATAATTTTATTATAAATTCTTAAGGACTTTTTTCTTTGCATATAAACAAATATGTTGTTTATATGTATACACATATGTAATCTTAAAAATAAATTTTGGCTCACACTGTGTGTACTCTTCTAAGACCTGCTTTTTTCACTTTAACTAAAGTGATCATCTTTCCATGTACTACATGTAGAGCTATTCCAGTTTCTAATAGCTGCAAAGTATTTACTGCTTAAATGGACTATAATTTACTTAACAAATTGGACCCTTAATGAAGAGCTCGTACTGTTTTTCTAGCTTTTCACTACTGCAAGCAGTACTGGAATGAATATTTTTGTACATATGTCTTCTTTGCACATTTTGGCAGGGCAAGTGTAGGCTCAATTCCAGAGACTGTCCTACTCATCTCTGTATCTTCAGTACCAGACATAAAGTAGGTGCTCAGTGAAAGTGTTAAAATGCCCTGAATTTAGGTCTCTGAAGTCCTGCAGTATCTGGTTTATCTTTGTATTTTCAGCATCTATCACAGTGACCAAACAGCACAAAATATTGTTTGCTGAATGAATAATCTCAGGGATATGGCAAACTCCACCCAGAAAAAGAAATTATTCGGTAGTGGTTTCTGTTTTTAAGTGATATATGTTTCACAAGGGCTCTCCTAAGCATTGCCAGCTAGGAAACACCTTTAGATATTTCTAGTGACTGTTCTTCATTACTCCTTCTCCTCCTCCCCCTCCTTCCTGGGATGAATATTGATGTACTCTTTTCCCTGGTCAGTGGGAAGCTTCGATAAAAGTTCTTGATAAGTAACGGGTTAGAGTGACAAGTTACAGACTCTTAATATCATGTTACCCTTATCTTCCCTTCAAAGTTACATTTTTTGGGCCGGCCCATGGCTCGCTCGGGAGAGTGCGGTGCTGATAACACCAAGGCCACGGGTTCGGATCCCATATAGGGATGGCCGGTTTGCTCACTGGCTGAGCGTGGTGCTGACAACACCAAGTCAAGGGTTAAGATCCCCTTACCAGTCATCTTTAAAAAAA
>NW_007740971.1:26419-27484 GCF_000696425.1 Galeopterus variegatus | reverse complement strand
TCAAATATTTCCTAACGTAGAAGATATCATGTGACTTGGCTGATGTCATGGCTAGATGCAAGATATAAACGTCTTGCCCACTCCGGAGCTGGCCATCTGTAGTTTGGTCTTAATGTAAAGTCACATCAAAAGGCAGGACATCTCCTTCACATTAAATCCATCTGTATTTAATGAGTCAGGCTCTCACTCAGTTATTCCCACAAGACTAAGCAGGGGAGGAGTTTTTTGGGTTTTCCCCCCATTTAATGAGAGAGCATTTTAGATGCCCTTTTTCTTCCTGTTGCTCCTGATGAAGATGTTTGTAGCGCCTGCGATGCCCTGGTCTGTACCTCCGGGGGATGCTCGGGGCCCAGCCCCACCAACTCAGTCACCTGGGGCAAAACACTGGTGTCCTGAGTCCTTTTCTAACAAACTCCAAACTCTAGGGATGGTCAACCCTTTCCTCCAGCCTCCTTCCTGCCTCACCCAATTCTCCCTCTGGTATGTATTCAAGGGCCGGCTGGAATTAACAAAGGCTTCATATCTTCAGAACTGAACTCCTGACCTCCTCCCGCCCCTGAGAAAAGCTGGTTTCTCCCATAGTCTTCCTCATCTTCATGGTGGCAACACTGTCCTGAGTGCTGGCTCAGACCAACCCTCTCCCGGTCTGGGTGGCTCTTCCTTTCCCCACGTATCTGACCTGCCTCCATCAGGACATCATCTATCAGTTTCACCTTCACAGTGCATCCTACCTGCAACTGCGGTAAACGTCCCCCACCCCCACAACCACCTTCCTCATCTGAGCCATCACCACCTCTCACCTGGATTTTAACGACGTCCAACTTGCTGTTCCTGCTTCCAACTCTGTCCCTCTTCAGTCTATTCCTAACACAGAGGCACCAAAGATCCTGTTGGAACCTAAGTCAGATCATGCAGGCCCTCCAGTGTCTTGCCACATCCCCCAGGGGAAAAGCCTTACAGCATCTGCCAGGCCCACAGGATAGGATGCCACCTGTCACCTCTCGGGCTCCTCCTCTCCTGTGTCCTCCTTGCTGGTCCTCGAGGGCACAAGGCAGGCTCCTCTCT
>NW_007740971.1:23734-25793 GCF_000696425.1 Galeopterus variegatus | reverse complement strand
TGTCCCTCTCCCGTTCCCCATCTCCTTACCCTTCTCTAATATTTTTCTAGGGCATTCTTCACCTTTTAACATTCTACTCATGCATTATGCTTATTGACTTTCTGTTTTCCTCCACTAGAATATGAGCTCCAGAAGGCAAGATATGTTTGTCAGTCTGTCCACTGATGCAGTTCACATGCCTAGGAGAGCGCCTGGCACAAAGCAGGCACTCAACACTGTTTGCTGAATGAACCAGTACAACTGACTAGGGGATAGAGTTTGAGGTCTGAAAAATAAAGCTTTTATATATGGACCTGAACAGGAGCCACATACTTTATACCGTGCTTTTACATCTCTCGCTTGAAACTCTGCTTTTTTCTTTATCTCATCATAAAGTAAGACCTAAGTCACCATTGGAAGGTCCCAAGGGAACTCCTGGGGCCAAGAAGAAAGTGAGCATAGAGCAAGCCAGAGGGAACTCTGAGGACTGAGGACAGATGCAGGGGGTAGGGGGACATATGAAAAGCAGACAGCACTCGTAAGTGTTTGCATGTGTGAAATGACTAACTCGTAACTAGGATCCCTTCCAAACTGACATTTTAGACAATTGTATAATTTCTCATGTGCTAATTCCACAGAATCTATTGCTGCAATCTTCATTCATCATTTTTTATTTAGTTCATTTACATATTCCTTTGTCTTGAGGTCACTGTGGCCTTTATTTTCCCAGCATCAGAATCAGCTTCTACAGTTTCTAAAGAATCCTAAAATATACAGGGAAAATTAAAGTACTTAGAATACCCAAAACATTGTTATGAAATAAGAACAAAGAGAATTTATATAGCTTGCCTTTAAGACTTAATACAAAGGTAAAATAATGAAATCAGTGTGGTATTGGTGTAAAGATATTGGTCAAAGGATCAGAAGAGAGGGTCCAGAGATAGACTCAAATACGTACAGTAAATTGATATTTAACAAAAGTGCCAACATAAACTTATGTGGAAAATATAATGTTTCAACACGTGTTCATGAAAAAAAAATGGCTACCTATATGGAAAACCTCTATCTCACATTATACACAAAATCAAAATCAAAGTAGATCATATTACATAGGAGAAAATCTCCATAACTGGTAGTAGGAAAAATATTTTTAAACTAGATACAAAAATCACTAATTATGAAAGAATATAATAACTTGGACTTCATCAAAATTAAGAACTTATGTTCTTCAAAAGACATTATTAAAATTTGAATACATTCAGCCACAGACTCAGATAAAATACTCACAATTCCTATATTTGATGAAAGACCTGTATGAGGGTACATCAAAAAGTTTACAGAAAACAGAATTAAAAGTTAATACAAATCTTTCCATGAACATCTTGAAGTACCCTTGTATCTATAATTCATAAATAACTCTCATAAGCCAACTCGAAATAGACAAAGTAGCCTAATTTTAAAAATGAGAAAAACACTTGAACTGAGATTTCACAAAAGAAAATATGTCAATGACCAATAAACACATGAAAGAGATGCTCGAAGTTATTAGGTATTAGACATGTAAATAATTTAAACCCCATGAGATTCTACTTCATAGCTAATATTTAAAACGCTGACAGTATCAAGTGTTTGGTAAGGACGTGGGGCAACTGGAACTCCCACTCACGGCTGACGGGAGTGTGAGACAACACAATGACTTTGGAAAACAGTTTGACAGTTTCTCATTAAACACTTACAATATGATCGGGAATTATTCTCCTTGGGATTTACCTAAGAGAAATGAAAACATAAGCATACAGAATTACTTGCACACAGATGTTTATAGCAGCTTGATTCATAATAGCTAAATACTGAAAACAATACCAATGTCCATCAGCAAATAAATGGATAGAGTATTCTATATTCATACGATGGAACATTACTCAGAAATAAAAAAGAAGGAACTATTATTCATGTAATACGAATAAATCTCAGAAACATACTGAATGAAAGAAACCAGGTTTAAAACAGTGCACAATGTATGATCTCATATATATAATGTTCCCAAACTGCAAAGCTAAGGAGTAATTACCTAGGATGA
>NW_007740971.1:21444-22900 GCF_000696425.1 Galeopterus variegatus | reverse complement strand
ACTGTTTATAAATACCATATTCATAACACCAAAAACTGAAAATAATCTAAATGTCTATCAATAGGAGTGTGGATAAAGAAAGGGAATAAAAACTACTCAGCAATAAAAACAAAGGAACTACTGATATAACAACGTGATGAATCCCCAAAACAGTATGTTCCATAAGTTAGAGTCTGTTTAAAAAATAAAAATAACAGAGCCTTGATCCTTGTTCCCCCCAAATTATGCTAAGCAAAATAAACCAGACACGGAAGAGTACATATTACATATTACACTTATACAAAGTCTAACAACAGACAAACTATAATCCATCATGCTGGAAGCCAGAAAGTATGTGGAAATTTGATTAAAATGGGGTGAGGGAAACTGTCTGAAAAGAAGAAATGCTTTCTGTGTTGTTTGGGATGGTGATTACATGGGTGGATGCAACCGTCAAATCTCATTCAACTGAACATTGAAGATCTCTGTGCTTTTAACTGAATGTTAGTTATTTTTCAGCAAAAAGTAAAGTAGAGAAAAAGAATAGAAAGTCACTTTCTTCCAACATGTAACAGGAAGAGCACTTGTACTGAGGTCAGGAGACCCAGACTCATGTCTGGGAAAGGTCATAACATGAAAAATATCCACTGGAGGCTTTGCCAACATTTTATTGCCAAGCTTCTCATAATAAATGACCTGTAGAGGAAATGGTTGATTCTTTTTTGAAAACTCTTCCAAGAACAAGGTGTCCTGTGAATAATTTGTGAGGTCTGTCTTTTTTTCCTAAAAACTTTAGTAAGTTTCCCCTCTGAACTTATTTCAATTTTTTCACTTCAGGTTTCTTGGGTGAGAGCAAAGAGGATGTAAAAAATACTTAACAGGAGCAACAAACAGGCACTGACCAGCCAGAAGGACAACCTCCATAATGTGGGTGTCTCATCCAATCAATTGAAGGCCTTAAGAGCAAAGACCGATGTTTCCCAAAAGAAGGACTTCTGCCTCAAGACTGAAACATAGAAATCCTGCCTGAATTTCCAGCCTGCCAGCCTGCCTTGTGGATTTCAGACTCACCAAGCCCCAACACTTGCATGGGTCAATTCCTTAAAATGAATCTCTCTTTAGGGGGGTAGGCAGTTAGGTAGGTAGGTAGGTAGATAGACAGATAGACAGACAGACAGACATTCTCCTGTTGCTTCTGTTTCTCTTGAGGACTCTGACTAACACTGCATATATCAATAACAATACTAATCAGACTTAAGTTTTTTGACTTCAGACTGTTTTGAATGTAACTATGGTGAACCACGCAATATTTTTTTACTTCGACCACTTAACTTATTTAATTCACCTCTTCATCTCTATTATCTCCACCCTTTGCCCATAAAAAACAGAGATACTTGTTTGTTATGTATTGCCGACATTTCTGTGAAACAGGTTCACTTGTGCTTTCTATAATTTCTTTTGCTTGGAAGATGCAAAA
>NW_007740971.1:18900-20349 GCF_000696425.1 Galeopterus variegatus | reverse complement strand
AGACAACAGAAAACAAGTGCTGGTGAGGATGTGGAGAAAAGGGAGCCCTGCACACTGCTGGAGTGAGGGTAAACTAGTACAGCCATTACGGAAAACAGTATACAAGTTCCTCAAAAAAGCTAAAAATAGAAATTCCATATGATCCAGCAATCCCACTACTGGGTATACACCCAAAGGAAACGAAGTCAGTACGTCAAAGAGGTATTTTCACTCCCATGTTTATTGCACCACTATTCACAATAGCCAAGATATGGAATCAACCTGTGTCCAGCAACAAATGAATGGATTTTTAAAATGTGGTGTATATACACAATGGAATGCTATTGAGCAACAAAGTACTCTGCAGTCATAAAAAAGAATGAAGTCCTGCCATTTGCAGAACATGGAAGGACTTGGAGGTCATTATGTTAAAGTGAAGTAAGCCAGGCACAGAAAGACAAATACCACGTGACCTCACTCGTGTGGAATCTAAGAAGAAAAGTTGATATTATAGAGGCAGAGACTGGAACAATGGTTACCAGAGACTGGGGAGGGGAAGGTGGAGGGAAAACAGGGAGAGGCTGGCCAATGTGTACAAAATTACAATTAGATAGGAGGAATAAGTGCTGGTGTTCTATTGCACACTAGGGTGACTACGGTTAAGAGTTAAGTTTCATATATTATATAATAACTAGGGAGAGGCATTTGAATGTTTTCGCTGCAAAGAAATGATAAATGCATGAGGTCATAGATATATTAACTACCCTGACCCGATTATTATACAACCTATGCATGTATCAAAATATCAGATTGTACTCCATAACTATGTACAATTACAATGTGTGTTCAAGTGAAATAATAATAATAAAACTACGTGTCTCCACACACTTGAAGTTAAAATGTGCTCGAATAAAAGCATTGGGAAACTAGAATAGTTTGGTCAGGGCCTCGCCTCCGGTCCCACTGGATGTGGTTTAGCACATCCATTATAAGCAAATTGTGTGTGCATGTGTAGAGTTAGTGCACATGCAGGCCAACGTATCTTTTTAGTTTTGTTGCTGTTCGTGTGTTCTTCAGAGAGAGAGAGAGAGGTAGAAAGGAGTTTTAGTGAAGCAGGCAGGTGGGTGTCTGCATTGGGCGTCTGCCTGGTGCGGCCATGCTTTCCAACCTATGGCTCCAAGGACCTTTTGGCCAGTTACCTAGCTCATAGACCTGTGTGTGAGGGTTCTGGTGACCCAGCCTGGTATGTAAGGGGTCTGGTGACCCAGCCTGGCATATGAAGGGTTTGTGACCCAGTCTGTGAACGGGCTTGAGGGGTCTGTGGGCTCCAGACCCAGCCATAGCTCAACAATCAGCCCAGTTGGTGCAGGATTACCAGTCGGTAAAAGAGCACCACAACTGGCATAGGAGTGGTCACCTAGCTTTACAATTGGCATCATGAACAGGATTAAGAGCTAGACAATTGGCGCT
>NW_007740971.1:15064-17462 GCF_000696425.1 Galeopterus variegatus | reverse complement strand
TGAAGGATGGAAACAAGCAAGGAGGCGACTGTGGCCATCCAGTGACAAGGAGACGGTGGCTTGAACTAGGGTGTCGAAGTGGTGGAGACATGTTTGGATTCGGAGACATTTTGAGGGTAGAGCCAGCAGGATGTCTTGGTGAGAAGGACATAAGATCAGTCAAAAGGTGACTTTGAGGTTTTCAGCCTGAGCAACTGGATGAATGGGGTTGCTATTCACTGGGATGAAAAGACTGCAGGTGGAACAGGTTTTAGAGTAAAATTAGATCAGTTGGGGACATACTCAGCTTGAGGCATCTGCTAGACATACAACGAGAGATGTCAAGTCATCCGTGGGATGGATATTGCTTCTGAAGTTCAGGAGACACATTTGGACTAGAGATATAAATTTGGGATATGTCCGTGTATAGATGACACTAAATCCATGAGACTAGATGAGATCTTCAAGAGTAGAAGTGCTAGCCCATGAGGGTACAATAAAGCAACTTCCGATTTTCACCATGAAACTTCCCTGAGAAGAGGTGTTCATCCTTCCCTAAAAGATAGAATTGGATCTCTCTGCATAAAACTCTGCAGAGGCGTTGAGTACCTAGCATGAAGCACCCCTGAGTTTATGACGCAGGCCAGCTGCACAGTCCCCTCCACTCAACCATGGCACTGGGACAAACACACCAAAGCAGGCCAGTGATGCGTTCTCGGAGGTGCAAAACATCTTTTACATTTTTTTCTTTATAGGATTGTTAAAATGTACCCCAAAGGACAGACAAATGAATGCACTGTGGTTAAAAGGGACATTCGGATTGTTAAACAGAGCCAAATGGCCACAGAGGGAGGGAAAGGGCAGACGCGTTGTTCTCAGCCTGCAAGTATGTATCTTACTAACTGCTATGAAGTTTTCTTTCGTCACTATCAAAGGCAGCTCTCAGAAGATAAGGCCAAATCAGGTACAACTGGGAATTCTGCTCTGACCTCTAACAAGTCCATCCGGCACCAGCCACCGGCCCCCCCTTCTCATTCTTGAGGGCCCACCATGGCTGCAATTAGACAGAAATGGACTCCAAGGACAATCTTCTCTCTCTTGGATAAGGGAGGCCACATCACACCCAGCCACAGCCAGCCTATAGAGCCTGCGCAGTAATACACCTTCATGATACGTTCACTCATTGTGTGAATACACAGCCTTCACCATAAACACTCAGTGTTCCTCCAAGCTCCCTGAGCATGCCTGCGACTGGCATTGGGAAGTGTAAACACCAGCCTTCCTCCGTCCTTCACCGGATGCTTGTCTCTGCAGCCGGGGCCTGTGTATTCCCTTTCTCTCTTTTTATTTTTTCTGCAAAATAAAGTCTCCCTTTTCTCCTTAGCAGATCTTGTGCTCCTCTTTTGTTAACAGGGCAAAAGAAAATAATTCAGGACAAGACCCAACCCGCTGACATTTCGTAAGAAACTTTTGTTTTAAAGAACTTCCCTCCTATAGTTAATTAAGATACAGATAATAGAGAGACAAGAAAATGTTTTTGTTGTTGTCGTTTGTTTTTAGGGTTTAAAAAAAAAGAAGAAAGAAAAATAAAAAAGAAAGGCATCGAGCAAAGCCATAAGCCCCATAAGGCAGAATCCTGCCAGGTAGCCTGCTGAATCACCGTGAGCACCTAGCAAGCACCTAGTGCACCAGCTTGCACTTAGCACGCGATTAATAAGTATTTGCTAATTGTTTGAAAAACACAACCCATAAATCCACACCTACATGTACCATGTTATTCCCTGATAAAATGTCTTTAAATGTGAAGGCTAACGTTTCACAAGTTCCCTTTCTGTTTTTCTTCCATGACTACCATGTATAACAATGGTAATTAACACTGATAATATTGTATTTAAAAAAACACTTGCTCTATCAAAGCATATTTGTTAATAGAAAAAGTTGAATTACAGCTAGCTGAGGCAGTTGAGTGCCCATTACTAGCAAAGGGGAAGGAGATATATTTATGCTTATGATTGTATGGCACCTATGCTTCCAAAATGTATTCCATGGAACAGTAACTTCAAGAGATTTTAATTGGCTATTCAGTTAAAAAAAAAAAGTGGAAGAAACATACCACTGAACAAACCGTAGAACATACCACTGAACAAACTGCAATAAGTTCTATTCTCAAAGGACCTGTGAGACCTTTCAATATGCTGATACTTCTGAGCATGAAGACATGGCATGCTGTTTCCTGAACTCATTCACTTATCTTTAACTATTTTATCCTATAATCTTTTTTCTTTGTTTTTTTCTTTCTTTCTTATTTATTTATTTATGGGGGGTTTGTTTTGTTTTGTTTTGTTTTGCAAATAACCCTATAGAATTTGAACCCACTTTGGTAACACTGTACTACTTGCTTCTTTAAATTTCAATTTTG
>NW_007740971.1:12876-14188 GCF_000696425.1 Galeopterus variegatus | reverse complement strand
GGCAACACTGAGGGTTGCGATCCGTTGCCAGACACAGAAAAAAGACAAAAGACAAAAAAAAGGGGGGGGGGAATAATTAGTTAAGATTGTCATGGCATTATGCTGCTGTCAATGTCACCAAATACCTCCATGTTGCTAAAGAAGTGTCAGCCCTCAGTCTTCACCTCACCTTGAGCTGTAGGTGGCCTCTGTCACACTTGAGCAGTTTCTCTTCTGTCTGTCTTTGGGATGCCACCAGCCACTCTGTCACATCTCTTCTTCTCCCACCATCTCAAGGTTCAGTCCTTGAACCTCTTTTCCTCTCTGTCTATATTCACTCCCTGTGGGATGCCATCCAGTCTACTGGTTTTAAGCACCATCTGTATGCTGATTACACTGTCACAGTTAAATCAGACTTTTCCCCTGAACTCCAGTCTCAGATACAGTGTTCATGGGCCAACTTGACACCTCTACTTGTCTGTATTCCAGACATCTCAAAATTACCCTGTCCAGACTGAATTCCTGTTCTTCCTACCAAAACTTGCTCTTCCAATACTCCTTCTCATCTTGGTTGATGGCAACTCCATCTTTTTTCAGCTGCACAGTTCAAAATCCTTGGAGACATCCTCCCTTTCTCCAGCACATCAATCCCAATCCATCAGCAAGTCCCAGTGAATCTACTTTCCAAATATATCCAGGACCCAACTATGTGACCTCCTCTGATGGCTGCTGCTGCTGGCCCAGGCCACTGCCATCTCTTGCCTGGGTCACTTCAGCAGCCTCCCCACTGGAGTCCTCAGTCCTTCCCTTGTGCCCTATAATTGATTTTCAAAGCAGAAGCCAGGGTGATCCTTTCAAGTTACTCCTCTCTTCAAACCTCCCCTTTTACCCAGTTAAAGCCAGGTTGCTTGTAATAGACAAGAGGGCCCTCCGTGGTCTGCTACCCCTGAATCTCTCTGATTCATCTGATTCTCCACCCTTGCTTCATGACACATGCATGTTTTTATCCCTGTTACTTTAAACACCCCAAGCTTGCCACCACCTCAGAGCATCTGCACCAGCTCTTGCCTCTGTCTTGGGTTTTCTTCCTCCAAGCATCTGTGTGCTCAATCCCTTGCCTCCTTCTGGTCTTGCCACCTTCGTAATGTGGCCCACCCTCCCCTCCCCAACCAACTAACCCTGTGCTCCCAATCCTCTGTACCATGCTCGGTTTTTCTCATGGCATTTATAAGCTTTTAACACACTGAATCATATATATTTTCCGTTTCGTTCACGCATGTATTCCAGAGTAGGTCCTCAATAAATGCATTTCAAGCAAAATAAATAAATAAAT
>NW_007740971.1:9724-11493 GCF_000696425.1 Galeopterus variegatus | reverse complement strand
TGAAAGATTCAGGCCCAGACCAGTTTCCATACAACCCAGGTGCACTAGACCTCACAAGATCTGGAAGTGTTTAAAAGGTCAACGATTAAAACCTGAGCTGCACAAAAAGCCTTCCTCAGCGAATCAGCAGCAAAGCAGCAATTTAGCTCAAACACAGGGCTCAAGTGCTGGTCCCCACAGGAAGTTCCCCATTTTAGAAGTAACCAAAGGACAACAAATTAGTTCCATTCCAGAGTTTAAGTGGTGGGAATAGGGAATAATCCAACACAGAACTAAAAGAAAAAACAAAATACCCACAGACCAGAGACAAAGTTTGAAAAACACAACCCCAAAGAACAATGATAAAACCTAGAGGGACCAGAAGCCCCCTGGGTTCCCAAGCTGGGGGTTGCGGGAAGGGCCGTGGACCTCAGCCACACACCCACGACATCCACAACCAGCCCAGTGATGACCAGTGAGCCACCACAGGAAGCACCCCAGGCTCCTGAGCCAGGGCAGTGGGGGGCCAAGGGCTTCAGCCACATCCCCCTGACATCTGCATTCAGCCCAGCAATGACTGAGCCACCACNACGATGAGAGAAAGGAAGGACTGCTCCCACCATTTCGAGCTCCAGCCACTTCAAGGCTGGCCCTGGTGAGTGCACGGAGCAAGAGCTGGCAAAAGCCACAGCTGTGCCCTTCCTATGAAGTTGCTTGGAGGCAGCAGGGGAGAAGAGGGCCTTGGTGGCGCCCAGGCCAGCAAGACCACTAACAGGGTTCCCATGGACCCACATAGGAATGAGGGGCCAGAACAACTGAAAAAAGGAGCCACTCAGAGGCTGGTGAGTCATCACAAGGGACTGGTGCAGGGCCCGTCCCATGGGAAGTGTTTGGAGTTGGGGGTGGGGGGAGACGGGCCACCAGGGGAACACTGGGGCACAGCAAGGACAGCCGATCTGCCTCCAATCAGCACAGNTGAAAGATTCAGGCCCAGACCAGTTTCCATACAACCCAGGTGCACTAGACCTCACAAGATCCGGAAGTGTTTATAAGGACAACGATTAAAACCTGAGCTGCACAAAAAGCCTTCCTCAGAGAATCAGCAGCAAAGCAGCAATTTAGCTCAAACACAGGGCTCAAGTGCTGGTCCTCACAAGAAGTTCCCCATTTTAGAAGCAAGCAAAGGACAACAAATTAGTTCCATTCCAGAGTTTAAGTGGTGGGAATAGGGAATAATCCAACACAGAACTAAAAGAAAAAACAAAATACCCACAGACCAGAGACAAAGTTTCATATTAACTAGTAAAGGTCTAACACCACCAAAGAACACTGATAAAACCTAGAGGGACCAGAAGCCCCCTGGGTTCCCAAGCTGGGGGTTGCGGGAAGGGCCGTGGACCTCAGCCACACACCCCCGACATCCACAACCAGCCCAGTGATGACCAGTGAGCCACCACAGGAAGCACCTCAGGCTCCCGAGCCAGGGCAGTGGGGGGCTAAGGGCTTCAGCCACATCCCCCTGACATCTGCATTCAGCCCAGCAATGACTGAGCCACCACTGGAAGCCCCCTGGTCTCCCCTGTTGGAATGAGGGGGGTGCCATGGGCCTTTATCATGCCCTCCCTCCTAACTCCTCCTCCCACCCGATTTTCTTCCCCTTTCCCATCTCTTCCTCCCTCCAACTGCTCTGCAACAACATCTTAGAATGTAAAAATAATAATATCAATAAATAAAATTTAAAAAAGAATATCTTAGTTTAAAAAATCTTAATGTAGATCATATTCTGAAAA
>NW_007740971.1:6860-8199 GCF_000696425.1 Galeopterus variegatus | reverse complement strand
CATCCCTACCTCTTCCTGGGAACTAGACTTATTTTCTGTAACAGTTTTATTCCAGACCAGAAACTGAAGGCTGTTCCTTCAACCCTGCACTGGGACCCTACTACATGCATGCACGCGTGTGCATACACACACACACATGCACACACACGCGTGCACACACACACAAATCTATGCACACGTGTTGGGAGACTCCTGTATCGTGTCCCACCAGCACACTGCATTTGCTCTTGCATGTCAGTGTCAGCCCAGCTCAAAGTTGCCCAAAACCTTGGAGGCCCTGTGCTTTGCAGTTGTCTGCCTATGCTCTCCCAGAAAACCAGGAAGTAAGGAGGGGTGGGCATATAGAAATATTCAGCCCTTCTAGGTAAGCCATCTGGGGGAGAGAGATACAGACTCTCATGATTACAGGACATACATTTTGAAGGACTTAGATAAACAGTTCTCCTACAGGAAAAGCAGGCATCCGAAAATCAAAGACAACCCAGATCTGCTTGAGCTATGGGGCCACATCTCCAAACACAGAGGCATCCAGGTAGGAAAGTACATGAGGATCAACCTCCTCACCTGAACAACCTATTCAAGAACAGAGAGAAGCCCACATCCTGCTGGGGATTCCGTAACATTCAAATTGGTAGCCCTGGCAGCCTGTCTGCAGGCAAAGATAAAAGTTCCCAGAGCGGGAAAGGAAAAAAATAATGATAGTTATGAGGTCTGACATTGTTACACGTTTACTGTTAGCTAGGTACCTGTTCAGTACTTTGCATCCATTTAATCTTTACAAACCACCCTCTGAGCTTGGCGTTAGTACTAATATGCTTGTTTTATAGTTAAGGAAACTGAGAATTAAAGTTAGGTGAGTTGCCTGGAGTTACGCATCAAATAAGTGTAAGAGCAGGGATTAAATGCAGGTCTGCATCAATCCAGAGCTTTCTGTCTCAAATACTATACATGCAATAGCCACAATGAAATAACAATGTCTAATAGTGGGACTTTGGGCAATGGTGCATGAGTACTTTGGCCTGAGGATGTGGCAGGAGGACAGGTGCAGCTACAGGGACACACACCTCCCCTTTCTTGGTGCCTGCAGGAAGTTACAAGGAATATCTGATGCTCAGTGGGTAAGGCTTTTGGCCATTCTATCATGTTTGGCTCTACACACGCTGCTGAGCAACCTTCAGGGAGAAAACGGATGGAGCTGTCAGCCAGAGGTTCAAAGCAGGCACCAGTGACAAAGGTGAGTGACCTCAGGTACTCACTCCCTATGCTCCAGAAAGACCAGCCCTTGTCCTCCCACTGCCCAGATCCGCAGCTCCCACTGACACAGACACGTGTCCTTCTT
>NW_007740971.1:4629-4903 GCF_000696425.1 Galeopterus variegatus | reverse complement strand
AAATTCTCTAACCTCTCCAAACCTCTTGTGCAAAGAGTATTGTTAATATTAAATGAACAACCTAAGAAAGGTGTCATTCATATTAATGAATACTAGTGGCCCTCTGCCCTACCATATACTTATCTTATTCTGCCCAGAACAAAGTGTTTAAAGAAAAACGACCTTCAAAGTTTATTTGCAAAGATGGAGCTATGGATAATGTGCTATATCTAAATGTCACATCTGTGTCAAGTCAGTAACGAAATCTGAGTAGCACCTGACCTTCAATTTGTCT
>NW_007740971.1:2115-2722 GCF_000696425.1 Galeopterus variegatus | reverse complement strand
GAGGGGCCTGAGCAGCCATGGAGGGCCTCAGTAAGTTCCTCTTGGATAATCCTTCCATCTGCAAGGGCTCTGCAAAATGTGGAATTCAGAGTCTCCTGCTGATGCACCCACCTGGCAGGGAGAGGCTGGAGAAACCAGACCCCTGTGGGGGTCTCTCTCGAGGCCTGAAGATCTTTGGTGGTGCACCCCAAATATGACTGGCTGTCAGGCCACTGCACCCCTTGGAGGGAATTCTCCTTAATGAAAGTGCCCCAGAACCAACAGAAGGCAAGTCTCAATGGGAGGACAGAACAACATTGGTGACAACTCACATTCAGTGATGTGAAAGGAAAGATCAAAATGGGCCGAACTTGTTCATCTGAAATGAGAACAATGTACTCTTAGAAGAGCATGAATGTGTTTGGGGTGTGTGCATGTGTGTGTGTGTGCAAGTGCTTGTTTGTGTGTTGGGGGGAGAGGGTTGTGTCCACACGAAAGGACATCTCGCCTCTACACCCAAACCAAAATGAGCCTTAGTGATGTTGAAAATCTCACTAAATTGCCGAAACTGAGAGGTTAGCTGGTGCTCCTGGAACCTTAGAGAATAGGAATAATCGGTTCAGGCCCC
>NW_007740971.1:0-444 GCF_000696425.1 Galeopterus variegatus | reverse complement strand
AGATTCACTCCTCTATTCTCCCAAGGAGTAAAGAGCTTCTTGAAAAGGAGAAAAGTCTTATGATACAATTGTCTGAATGACTTATGAAGGAATCCTAGTATCTATGAAAAAAGGAAAACTGTAGGAGATCAGTGTCGTAACCCACAAAATTCTAATCAAACCTAATACACATCCACAAACTTTACTTCCTTACAAGACTACACTTGTCTCTACCTCAGCCTGGGTCCCTGTTCTCCTCATGACATTTAATGGGAAATAAAAACTCAACTTTACTTAATAGTTCCACCATAGTAACTTCATTCAGATCTTTTATGACTCCATAATGGGTAAAAAGAACCTTCTTGTGTTCAGGAATCTAGTTGGCTATTTTTTATTTTACTGAAGGAAGCAGTTAGCCTTAATAATTACTCCTACTTATCCTAATGTAATCTGTAGAGGTCAAAG
>NW_007740970.1:18067-27485 GCF_000696425.1 Galeopterus variegatus | reverse complement strand
CTGTGAATTAAACTAACAAGAGACAGATTAACAAGAAGAAAAGATTTAATTTTATACACATTTGTGTTTTTAGAGCCTTTCCTGTGTCTGCTATTCCTCAACTGCCCTCAGCCCAAAATAATCCTTATACCAAAGTAGCAAATTTTGGGGGTGGCATATTCTAGTCTCCTTCAAACACAATAAATATTAGTTTGCCATATTCTTACCTTGTCTCTTTAGGATCTGTCTCCCCTATTATCCATCTCCTAAACTATGGCTAGAGTTATCTTTCCAAAAATGCACATCTGATCATTTCACTCTGCTGCTATAAAATTTCCCAGTGGTTCTTTATTACCTTCAGGTTGGAATCCAAACTGCTTAGTCTAGTATTAGCCTTGAAGACAATTTGTCCATTGGTAGATTCATTTAATTTAAAAAATAAGTAAGGCCGTACTATGTGCCAGAAACTATCCTAGATGTGCAAAAAGAATAATAAACTTGGGCATTCAAATCTAGAGCTTGAGATGTTTTCTGGGCTGGAAATAGAGAATTGCTTTCATCAGTGTATGGGTGAGCCCCTGGGCATGGCTGAGATTGCTCACTGAGAACATGAAGCATGAGAAGAAAAAAGCATGAAGAATAAAACTTTTGGGACCCCAGCATTAAAGGGATAGACAAAGGAAGAGCAGTCCATGAAGGAAACTGAGAAGAAACAATTAGGGAAAATTGAATGGAAACCAAAAAATGCCACCACTGAAATCAAGAGAGGAGGAAGCAAAAAAGAGAGTGACCAACAGCGTGGGTAAACAGATTCTTTTTAAAAATGTGTTAATTGACATGTACTGATTGTACATATTTATGGGGCACAGAGTTATATTTCAATACATGTATACAACGTGTGATGATCAAATCAGAGGAATTCGTATATTCATCATCACAAAAATTCACCATGTCTTTGAGATGATAGCATTTGAGCTCCTTTCTTCTAGCCAAGTGAGAACATACAATAAATTATTGTTAATTATAGAAGCCTCACACTACTGTAGCCCACTAGAATTTACTTGTCCTATCTGTGATTTTGTATCTGTTAACCAACCTCTCCCTATTCCTCCCCTTCCTAGCTTCTACTAATCACAATTCTACTTTTTACTCCTGTAAGCTCAACTTTTTTTCTTTAGCTCTCACATATGAGTGAGAACATGTGGTATTTATCCTTCTCTGCCTGATTTATTTCACTTAACATAATGTCTTCCAGGGTCATCCATGTTGTCACAAATGACAGGATTCCATTCTTTTTTATGGCTGAGTAGTATTCCATCATATATGTATATCCATTCATCTGTTGATGGACACCTAGGCTGATTCCATGTCTTGGCTATTGTGAATAGTACTACAATCGCCATGGTATGGAGATATCTCATTGGTATGCTAATTTCCTTTTCCTTGGATAAATACCCAGTGGGATTGTGGATTCATATGGTAGCTCTATTTTTAGTTTTTTGAGAAACCTCCATACTGTTTTCCATAATGGCCATACTAATTTACATTCCCACCAACAATGTGTAAGAGTTCCCTTTTCCCTGCATCATCACCAGCATTTGTTATTTTTTGTCTTTTGGATGATAGCCATTCTAACTAGAGTGAGACAATATCTCAGTATACTTTTAATTTGCCTTTCCCTTAGTGGTAGTGGTGTTGAGCACTTTTTCTTGTACTTGTTGACCATTTATATGTCTTCTTTTGAGAAATGTCTATTCAGGTCATTTGCCCATTTTTTAATCAAATTATTTCTTTATTTACTACTGAAAAGACAAAAAAAGGGGGGGGGAGTCTAGGTTACATTTTTAAAATACTTTAGGTGAAGCGAAAGGCCTATTTACTCCTACCTGATCCCAGCATCTTCACACAGCCAAAAGATGAGTTTTCTTTTTAAAAAAAGAAAAAAGTCTTCATTTGCTAGTACTTTTCAACCCAGGCCATTCATTAGAATCTCTTCAAGATGTTTTAAGAAATAGAAATTCCAATGTAATTGATTTTGAGCTCTACCTGACCTCTATACTTTTTTAAAATTTCAAAAGTGATTCAAATTTGCAGTCAGGTTTTAGGACTCTTACCATAGGCCACAGGGAAGAAATCAAGCACAAGCCTCCTGGCTGTCTCACAAAGGAAAACCCTTCTAAATTCTCAGTGGGGGCCCCAGTAACAAAGGGAGATTAACAAGAGAAAACCAAATGCTTATTAACATATGTATCTCATATATGCATGAGAAAAAGTCAGGGAATGAGCAACTCAAAGAGGTGGTTTAGAGCTCTGGCTTATGTAGTATCTTCAACAAAGAGCAATAAATTGGAGAAGCAATAATAGGACAAAGGAAAGTGGCTTTAGGGAAGGTAAATATATGAGAAACTAATGGTACATAAAGACTAGTTTATTACTACTAGTTTTTACTAGTAGTAATAACTAAATGTTTTATGTGTCTATGCTACACCATGCCCAGGAATTGACATATGTCATCGCCATGTATCCTTATAATCAGCCTTAAGGTATGTATTAAAGTTATCCTCTTATATGGCTATGGAAACTGAAGTTTAGGAAGTTTAATACTTAGGCCAAGATTAGCCAGCTGGTAAGAGCAGAGCCAGGATTCACAGGAAGCCAGGCTGTTAACTCCAGTTGACCATGTGCTGAACTCTGCCACCTCTCACTTTTAACTGATCAGTCCCATCACAAAAGCACCATGACTGGCAATACAGAATAATCAGATAACTAATGCCTATCATTACACAAGCAGGAAAAAAACATCAGAAGAACATTTAAGACTAAATAACAACACAAAACTAATTATATCATTATTTTTACTAGAATGTTCAGGAGTGCCATGTTGTAAATTTCCAAAGTTATCCTTACATCATTTACTTGGCTGACTATATGCTGGAAAAATTCAATAGGCAGATCCAGTATAATCCAGATAAATCACTAGACAGATAATTAATTTTGCTTAAACTAACCTTGAGCCTGAACGGCACTGCTATCCTACCTTCCCAAAACTGAATGGATACAATGACATAAACCTAAATAATGATTTAGTAAAGCAATTACCAAAAGTTTAAAATTTTAACCTAAATTAGCTGCATGATAAACAGTCCTAAATTTGCACATAATTGAAAGTTTGTATATTATTTAAGACAGGTAAGCAGAAAAGTATCACCAGCTGCCCTGAATTGTAACTCATTGTAGCTAAAATTCCTTTTATGGGGGAAAGAGGGCAGGGAGTATATGCACACACACACGCACGCACACAAGATAGTGCCTGTCCTCAAGGAGTAGACATAACATGTTAGCATGTGTGCAATAAATACTCACATGCTCCTTATCATTGACGAGCTCAGATAATCACAGCATCTGTGTTTGCACCGATAGCCACAGCATCGTAGGATAGAAATAAACAATGGATACCTTTTTAATTTGGAAGTGACAGGATGAAGAATATTGTGGATTTTCACCATCAGACTGTAACAATATTAAGGTAAATCAAATTTTGCACCTCATTTATTTAACAATGTCATTTTTCAGGTGCTATAGGGTATTTTTAGCCTCTCGGAAATCAAGGCTGCATAAATTTCCCAGAACTTATTTTTGAAAAGAAAAAAAAAATTGTTAGGTCTTGAACACTTAATTATAATTGGCTATGCTTCTTGTCTTTTATTAAGTAATAACTTATGAAAGACTACTTCAAGATCGTCTAAAACGCTGCCTTTGGAAAGACTGAAGCAAGAGAATATGTAATCACAATGTAATGTAATCAGAATATTTAATTAACATGTAATCATAAAAGAAGAAAATAGTCTCCTCGCATTTGTGCCCAAAAGTCAACAACAGGACTCTATTTAAAAGGCTATATGTGCTTTTAAAATATTTTTAATGGAGATTGCATGGTCTTTCGTAAAATATTTGCTCGGTAATTCTTTTATTTCAAATGAAAATTGAAAACCTGGCCTAGAACTTCATATTGAAAGGCTACTGCCTCTGATTTTCAAATTAATTCACACACCCCCCCTATGCTCCCATGTAGACCCTCATTATTCTGCATCCCAAATGCTTCTCTGTTTGCCTCCTCCTCTAGACACTCCACGAATTTCTTCTTTCTACTGAGTCTTGGATTACTATTTAGGGCTATTCTCCAAAATCAAAGCTTTTTTATTTTTAATCTCTGATTAATTTCTTTCTATTTAAGAATCCATAAGAACATATGAGGCTACTTCAAAAAGTTTTTGAAAAATAGAATTGAAAGATAATACAAATCTTTCCATCAACTTTTTGAAGTATAGAAATGAATCATAAAAAATCACTGGGGAGGACACATAATTTTGTGCACCAAATCAATGGCAAAACATAGGTCAGGAGATGAATTCAATTAAAAATCATAAATAATACTAAGAATTACAATAGCAAACATGGCTCAGAATTAAGTGCCTTTTATAAACTCTCCTATTCATGAACATGAAGTGACTTACAATTTATTACTTTTTTTCCATTTTACTAAATTTATTTTTCTTAATCAACCCATAATAATTGCATATATTTATGGGGTACATTGTGGTATTTGGGTACGCATGTACAATGTGCAATTTTATCCATGACACTGTAACACATCTTTTTTTAAATTTGTTCCTGGGTACCTCATAAATTTTGTTGCCATCATGAATGGGATTTATAATTGATTATATTTTAGAAATAGGAAACCTATTAATTTGTGTGCATTTTTTATATAGTCACTTTTCTAAAGCCATTTAGTAGTTACAATATTTTGCCAGTTGATTCTCTTGTATTGTATGTGTAGATGATCATTTGCAGTCTCTTTTTTCCCCACAATTCTGTACATTGTAGTTCTATTTCTTGTCTTATCTTATGGGTCAGGTCCATGAGAATAAGGTTAGATAATTACAGTGAACATCCTTGCCTTATGCAGTGCTTTAATGGGAAAGTTTTTAAATTTTATTAAGTACGAGGTTTAATGTAGCTTTTTGTTAGATGTTCTTTTTTAGCTTACAGACTAGGCCTTCTATTCATACAAGTGTTTTATCACAAAAACTCTTTTTTTTTCTTTTGGTACTGGTTTTATAGAATGACTTTTCTCCATCTACTGAAATGATCATATGGATTTTTACCTGAATTTATTAATATAGTGAATAATACTTAGATATTTCCTAATCTTAAAAAAAATCCTTGCATTTCTCAGATAAACACTAGTTGGTCGTAACAATTTTTTCTACACACCCTTATACTTACATTTGACTTAGAATTTTACATCAAGTTTCAAAGCAAAATTTTCTTTTCTCGTATTTTCTTCGTACAGTTTGGTTATCAAGATTATACGAGCAAGAAATTGTTTTTATAAGATAGAAATCTCTTCCAAAGGTTCCATAAAACTCTCTTTTGTAAAACTACCTAGACTTGTTGTCTGATCAATTGATTAGGAAAAGACAGGGTAGAATTTTGGTTGTTCATTCATTTCTTTAATTGTTACTGTTCTATTCAAGTCTTCTATTTCTCCTTGAGTACACTGCACTAATCACTATTTTTCTTGAAAATTATGTAGTGTATCTATTTTTTCAAAATTTTATAGAGTTTTTTCAAAATATACCCTGATGTTTAAGAAACCTCTATATTGTTGGATTAGTTGCTTTGGTTTTATCTTTATCATTTTGTTTTACTTTCATTATTTTGAGCTATTATTTCATCACCATTTTCTCTCATAACTTTTGTCTACTTTAAACATATTTATTTTAAAGTCTCTTTCACATGTCTCATTTCTTTTTCTAAACATTTTTATTATGGTAAATATTAGAGAGGATAATATTATAAACTCCCATGTACCTGTCCCCAATTCAAAAGTAATAAACTCTGAGCCAATCTTTATCCCATGCACTTTCTCCTCCCTCTTCATTATTCTGAAGGAAACCTCTGACATTACATCATTGCATCCATACACATTTCAGTATATGTCTCTAAAAGATGAGGATTCTTTTAAATATAGAACCACAGTAACATTGTCATTCATAAAGATATTTTTAAAATATTTAATATTACTGGATTCAGTCAGTTTCCAATTTTCCTTACTATTGCCTAGTTTTTTATAATTTTATTTTCTAGTCAGATTTTTATTAAGGTCCACACACTGCAACTGGTTAATACCTTTTTAATCTACAGATTTCTTCCAACTTTTGAGTTGTATTTTGTTGTCTGAAGAAACTGAGTAGGTGTCCTATAGGGTATTTTTTAGTCTGGAATTTGCTAAATGCTTCTGGTATTATTTTTAATATCTGTCTATACCCAATATTTCCTGAAAATTGGTGTTTCTATCTAAAAGCCTGGTCAAATAAAGGTTTACTATTTCGTTTGGCAAAAATACTTCATAATGTTATGTACTGTGAAGAGATTCATAATGTCTGTTTGAATTTCTTTTTGTGATGTTGGGAGCCATTGATGATAAATTGCCTAGATCCACTCAAACTGGGGTTAATGTTTGGGTTAAGGTTAGGGGTTGCAAAATGATCATTTTTTATGACTCCTTTTGCAGTCATAAGTTTGAATGCAGTACTCCTAAAAAGAGAAAATTTTCTTTGGTTCAAACAGAAGGATAGAATAAAAAGGAAAAATGTTTAATTCTTTCCCTTTATTCTGTATTTATTCTTTCCCTTTTAGTTTTTTTAAGTAATGAATTGGTGCCCCAACAGTTTCCAGATGTGACAAATGGAGTGCTTCTTTTTCAGTATCTTTATGAATTCATGCATTTGAGCATATTTGGTATATTTTTATTGGCTCTCAAATTGTCCCATCTGTGGCCAGTGGGAACTTTTCAATTTGGCTCTTAAGTCTCCTTGACATGGAGTCTTTGATAGCTTCCTTGCTTTCTGGAATAACTAGACATTCCAGGCTGTTACAAATTTCCTGCTCCAAACCTAGACTCAGCCACTGCTCCTAGAATTCATGGCTTCTTTTATTGGTAAATGGTATTTAGAAATCACAGCCTGAGACAAAGGATGCTCATTGCCCATTGACTCTTGATTGTTCTTGTGTTTTTTCTAGACCTTTTCAATAAACATCGCCAGAAAATAATCCTGTAGATAAAACATTTCATGATGTTTTACTGATACTTCTAATCCTAATCTGTAATTATAAAGTTTCTACTTAGCCTAATTGATCTCACATCTGTATCTTTTTTCTCTCACTGAAAACCTTGGTTCTCAATGACGCCCCTACAAATATCCATTTTATTTATCCTTCAATATACACAACAGTCTCAGAATATTACCACTAAAAGTATATTCTTTTTGTCCTGATAGTATATACCTCAAACTGGAATAATTCCTTTCTGTATAGTTATTGCTCTATTATTCCTAATCATTTAGGTGGTAATTATCCAATTTACTGTCTATGGACTGCCTTGTTTTATACTGAACCTTGTATGTAGTAAAATTTCTGCATGTGAGATCATCTCTCATTCTTAAAAGAAACCCAATAGTAGAATCCTACCTTCCATGGAACATTTACCAGTGCCTCTGCCAAGACCTTAGAGGTTTCACTGATGATAAGTCATTTTCACATTAATTTGTGGCTTCATGTTGTATCACCTTTCAGTATAAATTCAAGTTTACAATTCTCAATGTGATTCTGTTTTCTCTCACAGTAAGGAATGAACCATTCTCTTCCAGGCTTACAAGAAAAAATTTTTTTCATTCTTGTTAATACATAGGTCAGTGATTTTACAGCTTCTTCCATTAGGCAGGAAACCTAGTACCATCTCTTTGATACGCCTGGGCATCTTCTTTAACTTGCAGGTCCTAAGGTGAGTTTCAATTCTGAAATCTCCACTTACCACTACTGCTTTGTGTGACCCTCTTCATTTGGCCACCTGGAGTATTCCATTTTCATCATAAACCTGGTTATACTTTCTCTTAATATTTAAAAAATACTTTAAAATACCTAACTGGCATTTCTATGTATTTTAAGTAGTAGCGTAGCTCCTTACATCTATTAAAGTCACAGCTATGACCAGAAGTTTCAAAAAGTAAACTTCTACAGATGTGTTCACACAGCACAGAAAATTCGGGTGAAATCTGGAAGCTTTCTTCATCCTGCTATTTTGATATTTGAAAACATCAAATAATTGAACAATTGACAAAATTTTTCACCTGGAAACTTGAGTTCATGTAGATATACATCCAATTTAATTTCCAGTAGTCATTTCGAAGGATTTTTAAACATTCAATCTATGTCCTGTAATATTTAGACTTTGAGCATGATACTTAAGCCTCAGTGACTCAATGGGATGCTTTATTGCTTTCTGAATAATACGACTTTAACTGATTTAAGCTACCATGCTCATCAAACTTACCCCCATCTCTCCTTAAAAGTTGTTTTTTTTTTTTTTTAAAGAATCATACCTTTTCAACACTTTCCTCTTCTATGTCTTAAACATATTTTAACACAATTTGAAGAAGACATTTAAAAATTAAATTTATCCCTTGGCAATTTGATTTGTAAGCAAAAGAGAGCAAAGTTTTACAAATGGAATACTTTTAAGTAAATCATAATTAATTAACTATGCAAATATATCAAATAAATTTGGATACATAGTTAGATGACTAATTACAGTTCAGAAAGGTTAGAAATTGTAATAGTATTTTTTAGTTTGGTTAATATAATATTATAATTGGGGTTCCTTTGATCACTGGGAATGTCAGAGACAATAATTTTTCAAGCTTGGCTGACTTTGAAATCATATGGTTATGAGTATTAGCAGCTTAATATAAAATGCAGTGCTGTCCACAAAGTTAAAAGAAGCTATTTTTGTCATAATAAGCTATATTAATTTAATTAGTTGTATATATGGTTATAGTTTCCATTTGCAAATGAAAGCAGAGTGGTAGTTGATACATCTTGTCTCTCAAAGAGAAAAAAAGAACTCTTTGATATTTGAAATAATTCCATAGGAAAAAAAGTTTGCCTCCATAGATTTTATTGTTTCATGCTGTAGACTTTTAAAAAGCCCCTTCACGCTTTCGTTCAGGTCGCATTCACATGGGGCTTGACAATGTGTTAGGGGCTGCCACTCCTGGAGTAACTTTCAGGTGCCCCGTCCTGGTCTATTGCACCAGCCTCCTCCTTGGCCTTCCAGCTTCCAAGTTCACTCCCCGTAGTCCATCCTCTACCCTGACATCCAGGCCATTTTCTTTTTTTTTTTTGTCTTTTGCCGTATCCGGCAACGGATCGCAACCCTCAGTGTCACCCCCATACCGGACCAGGACCGGCAACGGGATCGCAGCCCTCGGTGCTGCGCCCACGCCTCGCTCAGCCAGTGAGCGGGAACTGGTCCGTATGTGGGATCCGAACCCTCGGCGGGAGCGCTGCCACACTTCCCAAGCGGTGCACTGTA
>NW_007740970.1:15458-17590 GCF_000696425.1 Galeopterus variegatus | reverse complement strand
GTGCACTGTAGCAGTGCGCCACCGGGCCGGCCCCAGGCCATTTTCTGAGGCCGGTACCCCCATGTTTCATACTCTTGAAAGGCTTTCCATCCCCTACAGTGCAGTCCCAAACTGGGGGCTTATGAGCCATTTTAGCCAACAGATGTATTTCTTGGGCTCATTTTAGTCTTTTTGTTTTGCTTTAACTTACACATTGTAATTGTACATACTTGTGGCATACAATCTGATATTCTGATACATGTTTATGTATCTCTCCTCTAGCTGTTATGTAATATACAAAGAAACTGTTAGCCATAGTCACACTACCATGCAATAGAACACCAGAACCTATTGCTCACAGCTAATTATCATTTTGTACCTGTTGGCCAGCCCCTCCCTCAGCCTTGTTTTTGTTTTGATTTAAAGTTGTTTCTAAATTAAAAAGTAACGAGATGTCATATAAAATTCTAGAAATCTGACTTTCCTTCAAAAATTAAAACGATGTAATAACACTGGCCCACATTCCTTCTGGAGCTAAGCAGAGGCTGCCCCTGTAGATGAGACCATCACTAGGGTTGGTTGGTTGACAATAGGTGCCTCCGGCCCCCTTGAGTCATTGACAGTGGCTGCCTGGAATCTGAGTCTGTGGTCCCTGAATATAGGCTCAGATTCAAATTTATTATTTTTCCTACTGTGGTAGGTTGAATTGTAGCCCCCCAAAAATATGTCTGCTGGGAACATCAGAATGTGACCTTATTTGGAATAAGGGTTTCTGTAGATATAATTAAGGTATCTTGGGGTGAGATCATCCTGGATTAGGGTGGGTGTTAAATATGATGATAAGTATCCTTATAAAAGAGAAAAAAGGAGAAAACGCAGAGAGAGAAGCTGTGATTCAGAGGTTGGAACTGTGCAGCCCCAAGCCAAGGAACGCCCCCCGAGGCTCCAAGAGAGCCACGGAAGGGATTCTCCCGCAGAAACTCCAGAGGGAACCAACCCTGCCGACACCTTGATTTGGGGCTTCTGACCTCCAGAACTATGGGAGAAAAAAATCTGTAGGTTAAAGCTGCCAACTTTGTGGTAATCTGTTACGGCAGTCCCAGGAAACCCATACAGGGCCCTCAGTGACGTGGCCCAGGCTGACCTCTGCAGTCTCCCCTCTCCATTGACCTGTCTTTACTGTTTACCTCTGTTCACATGCTCGAGGCTCCCTCACACGCATGTGGTTCTGTGACTGTTTCTGCAACTGCTGCTCCCCCGGCCTGCAAGACTCTTCACATTTCTTTCTTCCTGGTCAAACTCCATATAATTGTTTAAGACTGTAGGAAACCCCCTTATCCACCAACCCGAGCAGACTGCTGCCTCCTAGAGGCACTGCTGTTCATTAAACTACCACACCTCCTTTTAGCACTTTCCACACCAGTCTGAAATTAATTCAGGGGAAGAAACCTTGCAGAGGAGGTGAAATTTGAACTGATGCTAGAAGGGGGTTAAGTTTAAAAGGCATGGGGTTGTTAATTTTACGTGTCAACTTGGCTAGACCATGGTGCCCGGTTGCTTGGTCAACCAGTTGTCTAGATGTTGCCATGAAGGCATTTTTAAGACGTGATTGATAATTGAATCAGTAAGCTGAGTAAAGCACATTACCCTCCATAATGTGGGTGATTCTCACCCAATCAGCCAAAGGCATTAAGAGCAAAAACTGGGGTTCCTCCAAGTAGAAGAATTTCTCTTCAAGATTTTAAAATGGAAACCCTGCCTGAGCCTTCAGCCTGCTGCCCTGCAGAATTCAGACTCAAGACTGCAACATCAACTCTTACCTGACTTTCCAGCCTGCCACCTGCCCTACAGATTTCAGACTTGCCAGACCCACAATTACGTCTGACAAGTCTTTAAAATAAATATATGGAAATCATCGTGTCGAAAAGATACCTGCACTCCCATGTTTATTGCAGCTCTATTTACAATAGCCAAGAGTTGGAATCCACCTAAATGTCTGACAGACAACTGGATAAGGAAAATGTGGTATATATACACAATGGAATACTACTCTGCCATAAAAAAAGAATGACATTCTGCCATTCACAGCAACATGGATGAACTTAGAGAAAATTATGTTAAGTGAAATAAGCCAGGCGCAAAAAGAGAAACAC
>NW_007740970.1:0-14517 GCF_000696425.1 Galeopterus variegatus | reverse complement strand
GAAAGAAGGAAAGAAAAAGAAAGAATCACAATGATACATTGAACTTTTAAAAAAGTAAGAGAGAGAACAGAACTGTGGTTATTAGTGGTGGAAAAGGGGGAAGGGGAGGAGGGGTTAGTGAAAAACTAGTTAAGGGTCACAAAGATTGATTACATTTTGCAAACATGAGTATACTAATTATCCTGATTTGATCAGCACATATTGTACATGTGTTGATATTTGATTCTGAGCCCCACAAACATATAATTAATTATCTTTCAATTAAAAAAGTCAAAAGAATAAAAATAAATAAGAGAGTGTGGGGGTGTGTGTGTATGTGTCCTATTGGTTCTGTCTCTCTGAAGAACGCTAACACAAGGCAGAAAAGAGAAGGATCAGCATTCCAGAAAGAAGGAACAGAACAGAGACGTGCTGGAGGGTTCAAGTGTGGCTGGCTGGTAGGATGTGCTGGGACATGGAAAGAGACAATGCTGGAGAACAAGTTCGGGGCCAGCCTATCCCGGGAGTCATTTCAGACATTTAAGCAGAGTTAGGACATGATTCATTTTGTGCTTTGAAAAGGTGACTAGACCAGTGGCAGAGGTGGGGTGGAAGTGAAATAACTACAGGCAGATATGTCAATTAGGGGCAGTTGCAAAATTGCAAGGGAAATGTGCTGTAGGCATGTAGTGGGGCACCTGGGATGGATGGGAGAGACATGCTTGGATGCAGAGGCAGAAGCAAGCAACGTGACCTGATGGCCCGCCTGATGCACTGCAGCTTCTTAAAGTCAGCCTATGTCTTATTCACCTTGGCACCCCAGGGCCTGGCATGCCTGGGACACAGCACTCAATAATGTGTGTTAAGTGAGTGAATAAATGGAGAAATATACAGGAGGAGAAAAAGAAAGGATTAAAGATAGCCCTGATGCCTCTACATTAGAATGGGCATTTTTTTCCTTTCTGCTGCTTTTTTAAGTTCTATGTTTCCTTGCCCATCCTCAAATCTGTATAGTCTAAAAATAATCAGGAGCCATGTGGATTTAGCTTCTCGAAAAACTTATCCTCCCTCAGCAGATAAGTTTGTAGTACATCCAATCTCTTTTTCCACCTCTTTCCACCCTCCAGCTCCCCCTTGTATCATTATGAGCTGTGAATGTATGCAACATGATCGACGAATTTGAGGACAAGGTGTCTCAGCCAGGAAATCTAGTTTAATGGAGGAGGTTAAGGAATCGAGATTGGTCAGGAAAAATAAAATATTAAATTATCAAACTTAGAAAAAAATGTCCAGGTAGGCAAGACCTACCTGTAAAGTGTGGAGAGGCAGAAAAACAGGAAGATGCCAAGAGTCCTGTTGGGTATTTTGCAATCATCTGACTGCAAGAACCAACTCAGAATCTGACCAGGTGGTTTAGACAAAAGCCAAATTGCACATTGCACCAACTCAATCACCTTGACAAGAAATCTTCTTTCTTTCTTTCTTTTTTTTTTTTTGTCTTTTTTACTGACCGGTAACGGGATCACAACCCTCGGTGTTGCGCCCGCACCGCGCTCAGCCAGTGAGCGGGAACCGGTCTCCACATGCGATCCGAACCCTCAGCAGGAGCGCCGCCGCGCTCCCAAGCGGCGCACTCTCCAGTGCGCCACTGGGCCGGCCCGAAATCTTCTTTCTTATCACAATAGTATCATACCATGAAAAGCCCTTACAAATTAAGAAAATATTAGTTATAGGCAGAGTGCCATAGTAGCTTATGGCTAAGCTAGCTCCACCAAGGGAAATATGCAGGAAGGTGTCTGAAGAGACTGTGTACCACCAACACAGAATGAGATAAGAAGGGAAAATCGAAGCTATGCATGAAAAGGCTGAAGTGCTAAATACAGATTTGTTAACTCACAACCAGTAAAAATTAATCAGATGTTGTGTAGCCATGATCCCTACCTGTTGAATCCATTGGCCTCAACTTTTGGAAGGGACTTTGAACTGAAAAATGGAAGAGCTATAGTTTGGACTGTAGCTATTATAGCACCTGCAGCTGTGACTGACAATTAAACTGGGAGGGTTGAGATCACATGGAGAGAGATATAGAAAGAGAACCAGGCATCAGAAGCAGCTGTAGACCAATATACACCTACAGGAGCTCATTGCTCTTGTTGAAGATCCGTATTGTAAAAAGCACTCTGTTGTGGGTTCTGAGCAATTACTGTTTCCTTCTCTTGGCCAAAAGAATTGCTAAAAATATGGCAATGGAAAAGTTAAATTTTAGTTTTAAGTTATCTACCAGTAACAAGGCATTTCTTCAGGACAATTTTCCTATTAAATCATATTCTTCCACTGGGAAAAAGCACATTTTAGGTAAAACTTTTTATTTGACATAAAATCTACACTCTCTCAAGAGCTGTGTCATCAGAGTAGTACTAGATGACTGATCCTCTCTCTCCATGGGACTGAAACACAGTAGTTTAATGGCTCCAGTCATTCTGAATAATATTTTTTCTTTATCGGTTCAAGTTAATCAGCTGGGACCCCATAAAATGCCTCTAGTTCTTGATGCCAATCAAAACAGAAGCATTCTTGCAGATGAGGGACATGGTCATCGGTAGTTGTCATCACGCATCTGTGCATCTGTCTTAAAAGTAGCATGGCCAGGCAGGCAGACCACAGGACTGGGTGGCAGGCACAATGGGCTTGCAACGCAGCTGTGATCTTTACTAACTAGGAAAGTTACGGAGGAGAGTTACTCAGCCTCTTCACATCTCCACCTCCTCCTCATCTGTAAAACAAGTCTTACTGTACCATCCTCATAGGTGAGCGAGGATTAATTATCATACGGGTGACATGCCTGGCCTCTGGGAGTCCCTCCAGAACTACTCATCTCTAGGCTTCTAGAGTGGGGTTACACCTTCCCTATTAGGACTTCCCAGGCCCCATTGTTAGGACCTAGGCTCCTGGAGTGAGCTCTCAGGAGATGCTTTTTGCTAATTCTTTCATCGATGTCCACTGGAGACTGCAGAGATATGGAAACACATGTGTAGTGAGTGACACCACGAAATAGCCAGTGGACGTGAACACTCGGCTCCAGTCTTGTTTCTCCCCTAACCAGCGATATGACCTTCACCTAGTCCCTTGCCCTCCCTGGCCTCTATTTTCCCCTTTGTAAAATGAGAAAATTGCTTTACATGATCCCTAAGGTTTCCTTCAGTTCTTGAGAATCATGATTCTAAGCAATTTTGATTCAAAATATGGGAGTCTGCCAACAACCTCTAAAAATATATTACCGGGTCTTTTTACGTGTCCTGTGTCATTGACAATGGTTTTAATGATGGCTGTAGATGGGTTTTCTTTGTTCCATGTTGCCAGTCTCCTGTGTAGTGCTTATGGAATATTCATAGAAATTTTGTTATGGTACCAAGCAAATGTACGTCTTTTATGTGCTTACATCCTTCTATGTTCCATTTTTTTAAATTTTGCATTGTTTTAGTTCAACTTTCTAATAGCTCTTTGCAACAAAATGAATCTTTAAAATTGTAACCATGCAATTATTGATAGTTGAGTAGAAGAATAACAAATTGTACATGAGATGACAAATGAACGGCAGATCATTTCATCCTGGAAGAGAGATACCAGTGAGCCTGTTGAGAGACATTGGCGTCCTTCAGTACAAACAGGCACTGAGTTCTCCAGCTGATATTTTCCTCTCTCATGGTTTTATTTTTTAAAAAAATACTGAACCTTTGTTTGATTTTCCTGTTTTTTTTTTTTTTTTCTGAACTCTGATCAAACAGCCCCACAGCTTGGCAAACTGGCTTACAAGGTATGAGAAGTATTAAAAGTAAACTTCCCAGCTTGTCTAAACGGATCATGAAAACAGAATATTTCAATAGATGTTCATTTACTCTCTTATTTGCTACTGGAAAATTCATGGCTGTTGCAAGAAATATTTATTCGTAGGAAGCTTGTTTTATGTTATTTCACCTATCCCCAGTCTATTAAATCAAATGGAGGCAATTCATTGTTTGAATCCTCCGAGCCTCCCCGCAGCACAGGGTGATGCAAAGCTGGGGAGGGGAGGGCAGGCAGCGTGGAAGAGCAGCCGGGAAAGATGGCTGCAAGTGCTCCCCTCATCACAAATATGTGTCTTCAATATTTAGTTGTTGTGGCAGGAAAACGCCAACAAATACATGAACTGTAAACCATCTGGCTTGAAATATGTTCAAATATGAATGTTCATCTTGAAAAATGAAATCTATGGAATTCTGGCATCCACTTTGACTTTTGAGAGATGAACAGCTTGGATATGCAAAGAAGGGATTTCTAGACTAGCCTTCTTAAACTTTAAATTTTCCTGAACTCAGAAGTTAAATGATTCACTGCCTAGAAAGGCAAACTTCTTTCACTTTTAAATTTTAATGAAAACTACTGACTGCTTGAAAATCCCTGCAACTGTATCTGGGTAGGGATTTGTACAGAATTGTCTTGTGTGTTGAGAGGCAGAGAAATGAATGCTGCTCTTTATTTATTATTTAACATTTACTAAGTGCCAATGTGTGCTAGACACAATATAAAACATTTAAAGAGCATGATAATTCTGGCTTTCACCAGAATTCTAAATCAAAAAGTTAAAACTGGCAAAACAGGAGACTGAACTGTGCCACTTAGTTTGGAGTAAGAAATGACACATTTGTCACTATGCTCTCTTATGAACTGGGATCCTTGGGTAACCCAGCATCAGCACCCTGCAAGAGGCAGCTCTCCAAGTGACTTTGAGAAGGGTTTTATGTGACTCGACAAATGGAAAAAAGAAATGTATTGCAAACGTACATGAGTGACAAAAAACGTTGACAGCAGGAGAATGGGAAGCGAACAGAGCACAGACGTTCCGGGCATTCCAGACGAGAAGAGGATTGGAGACAGGGCTATTTCTTGCTTGCTGTTTGATGTTTTGAGAACATTAAAACGACTATTTGAGAGACCCAGAAATTCAAACTTATTTTTCCCCTTCTCTTCTTCACACTATATACTTTTTGACAAAACCCAGCTTGGTCCAACTCCTCTGAGGAATTCTGCCCAGAGTAAGTCCCTCACCTAGATTTCTTCAAGCTACAGGAGCCCCCAGCTGTTCAGTCTCTACCACTCCAGGGTGCCCTCACATTTAAATGATTCTTCAGTTGCTGCACATGTACCTGTCACCTCCCCAACTACATTGTGAGTTTCTAAATAATGAAAGTCAGTCCTCTAAAACCCACTGGGCCTAGGGTTATGTGATGCATGTAGTGGTCTCAGTAAGCATTTGTGTGAAATTGTGCAAGTTGGATATATGAAAGAATATGCCACGTGGGGAAAAAAGCTTGAACTGGGTAGTGTTAGCTAAGTTTGTAATACTAGCCATTTAAAAATGATATTAAGAAAACACAAAGTTTCCTGAAATAAAAACATGATATACTTAATTCAGCAAAGGGTAAGATATTGGTGATAAATGTAATTTAATTTTAAAATCAGAAATATTTTGATGCATGGACTTTAATGTTTTTCTTTTATTCTGCTTTTCCTTTAAAAACTAAAATATATCCTACATATACTTTATCCAATATAATTACAAAATTATCATAATAAATGCTCCTCAAAATAGCCATGTAAGGATTTGGGATTATATGTGTTTGCATTTTTTTCTTTACTTTTTTCATCCCTTTTCACATTAATACTTAGGTGTTTATAAATGATTTTAGAAAAAGGCAAAAACATGTTTAATGCTTAGAAGAGGATAATTTGGCTATTTTTATACTCTCTGAATTCTGCTATATCTACAGGGAGCCTAGATTTTAGTATGCAGCAGCAAAAGCTACTAGGTAATCAATCTTGCCCTTGACGATCAAAGTGTTTCTTTGTTAGGCCAACTGATCAACTAGGAAACTAAAAAGACCTAAAAATATAACAGAGCAAATCCAGTCCAGGAATATAACGTGACTGGTATAGAGTTTGCGTTCATGTATATAAGCAACTAACCTACCTTTGTAAACATACATGTTCTGTTTCACTCCTAATTTTTCTATTATAGAAGGTTTGTTGGTGGTCAGCTTTGCAAGGTGAGTACACTCATTTAATTAGAAAAAGTAGTCTCCTTGAAAACAAACTGGGCAAATTTCACTTCTTTTGCTCTGAGAAAATTCTGAGAAATGAGATGGGCACCACCTATTAGGAATGAAGACAATTAGATAAAAATAGATCGAATTCTGAGCATTCATATCACTTCAGTAGATTTTGTACAATTTTCTTCCTCTTTAAATGCAAACTCATAACTTGGTCCTGATACTTGGGAAATGATTCAGAGTCTTGATTTAAACTGTGACATGTACATATTCCTTCAACGAAGTAAAAACTGAGGCAGACCTTTTGGACATGATATGCATCCCCAGACTAATTAACAACTAATGAGAGCAACCTAATGTCTTATTTATAAAAATTGAGTGCTTCTGAAAAAGAGCCCATAGGCTGAACTGAGTTGGACTTCGGTCTGTGACATAAGACATGATATCTTGAGTCTTATGAAGTCTAATCCCAATATTATAAATCAATCAGTGGTATCATTAGATTATTCTTAAGCAGGAAAATAGATAAGATGAGAAGAAAATGTATGTCCATCAATTGCACAAAATTATGGAGCTCTAAATGAGTTTGAATATAATTTAAAGTTCATATATGATTCTTTGGTACAAGTGAACTAAAAATTATTCCAAGTTCTACAAAAAATAAAATGCGTAAAAAAATGCTTAGATTAAAATCATGAGTTATACTTTTATAATACAACCATTAACCATTTTTGTATACTATAAATGAATAATAGCTATACTTTAACACAATGTTCTTTACATATTCAAAGTGAGAAATAAACAAATCACATTTTACAAATAAGGATAGAGCATGTAAAGATTAATTTTTAAACCTAAACCTTTAAATTATATTTTTACAGTAGTACTAGAAATATCCTAAGCAATTAACAAAAAATATGTGACCGTACATTATTATTCAACAATATATGTCTCTTGTTTGTAATACTGTGTAAAGAGTATAGAAGGCTCAGAAATTTCAACTGTTCTTCACACTCCTTGAATCTAAAATAGAGGAGATAGTATAAAATTCTAGATGTATTCCCTCTGAATTAATTTTTATAACCCAGCTGAATAAGGCCTCTAAGATATGTAAATCCTAAACACTTCAGAAATAACAAATCATTTCATCATGGAAGATTATTGGCTTATAGAAATGACTATGAAGACTTTACATCTTTATATTGCTCACTGTTAAAGAAGCTACTGAAGATACTTTACTAACTGCACGCTAATCTCGGGTTAATGCTGCCAAAATACCTGTGCTTTTTTCTATACTTTTGGAGGCGAAAATTCTTTTAAATCGATGTCTCTCTAAGGAGCAGTAAATTTACTAAATTTTGTACTGGCAAATCTAAAACTCCTCCAAGAGAGGCATCATCGTGTGTGTGTGTGTGTGTGTGTGTGTGTGTGTGTGTGTGTGTGTGTGTGTGTGTGTTAGGGGGAGCAGAGGTGAAAGAGAGAGTGACTCTATGAGGCAGGTACTATAACTAGTCCCATTAAACAAATGAGGCTCAAAAGAGGTAACTCACCCTCAGGGCTGGACGACAAGTAGGAAGCTCACCTATTTATTAAAATGCTTAACCAGGGTAAATCAGCATCAGCGGGCAGCAGGAGCAAATGAAATACGGGCCAGACCCTTAGTTGTGGCTTTCGCAGAAGAAAGGGCCAAGGTAGCATAAGCAGCTGAGCAGGCTGAGGACCGGATAGTTTGAATAATTTTGGCAGGCCCTGGGGTGACTTAAAGCAGGGCAATGTTTGTTGGCTGGGTGTGTGACAGTCTAACAAAGGAGGTGGCTGGAGGTATGAACTCCCGGATTGTTTGGTTTGCATTTCAAAGGTGCGTTCTCAGAAGTATTTGGCTATCGCTAGGAATTAGCAAACCACCCTCACTGGGGCGGTCCCTCCCCAAGACTGCAAGGCCCCAAGATGTCAAAACATCACAAAATTTAGAAAATTAAGAACATGATTAATGCAGTAGGGTAACTTATTTATTTATTTTTATATAATTCATTGTCATTATGGAGAAAAAGCACACTTAATCACATATAACAACATCTTTATTTCTAATTAATAAATAAGTTCATATAGCTTAAATGTGTCCAATTTATAAGTATGCAATTTATATCGGTAGATTAAGTGTGTTTTGGTGCACAGATCTGTATTTTATAAAAGAGGCAGGATACGGTAATGGTTAAAAATGAAGATGCTAAAAATGAAGAGAGAACTGGATTCTAGTCCTATCTGCTCCTACTGCAAGTTCCTTCATTTAACATTATGTCCCCATTTGTGTAATGAGGCTTATATCCACCTGACAGAGTCAATGTATGATTTAATGGGACAGTATGTGAAGTCCTTAACTTAGTACCTGGATAAATATATGTCAATGAATATTCAGAATGATTATTTTTATCAGGTTTTTAATTTTTTTTAATTCTTCTGAGACAACTATATAGATCCACCATATGAAATCACAGAAAGCTTAGGCAATTATCCAAATGATTCAAATCTTCTCCTATTTTCATCTTAATTGTCTAAAACTTTTAAATGAAAAATTTGGGGCAGAACTAGCCAGAAAATTGCTTCAATTGGAACAACTTTACCACAGTAGAGTCACAGTCATATTTAACAGCTATGACTTACACACAATGAGAGAAGGACCAGGCTCACCTGCAGCCACTGCTGGGATCACTACAGTGAAAGGATATGCTCACCAGCTTCATGGGTGCACCAAATGGGATTAGGAAAAAATGGGATTTAACTCATCAATCCCACAAAATAAGTTTATTTTTCATAGTTACACTTTTCCATTTATGATAGTTTTTCTATCTGTGATTTTTTAGGAACTTTTTTTTCACTGTCTTCAGAAAGATTATTTAATTCATATGTGGCCTACACTCTATGCCTTCTATAGAGAGCTTTTTTGAATGAGAAGCAGAAATAAAGTGGAGAAAGCTCCGGTGAAAGTGCTTTGCCACATGCAGCCTTCAGCAGTTAGGTTATTTCTCAAATTTACATAAGGACTTACTTATTATCTTCTTGACTGCAATCATGTAGAAAATGAATGGGGTATAAAGCACATGAGGACAATTTAATAAAACAAGCTTTCTTTTTTTTTTTTATGAAATCTTTGAAGAAAGGAATCATTAGACAGAGACTTGCCTTGTATTTACCCAGGTCATAAGGCATGTCAGCTTGGTGATGTGCCTTTGGCAAGAAGTCCTTAATTAGAAATTCCTCAAGAGCTGCTCCCAGTGGGTGCTTCTTAAGACAAAAAGGTGAAATAATTTAGCGGGGAAGCCCTTACTAAAGACATTACATCCAGGCTCAGGTGAATGAAAGAAATAATTTGCTGGCAGCAAGAGCGAAAGTGTCATGATGGTGTGCTGGATTTTGAGCGAGAGTCTCTCCATCATATTAATAGTAAGTATAATTTTTGTTATTCAACTTTATATGTATATATTGAATAGTCTTTGATTTTTAGGATAACTTGTATAGGAATGCTAATAGCTTAAAGTATTACTCTAGTTAAAGACTAGAATGTGTTAGAAAACATTCAGTAGATATATTTAATTTATCCTTACAGAATCAGGCAAAGTTGTTTTCTGATTGAATTCATTTTTAATTATTTTTAGTCAAGTAGTTTGTTTTTGCATAATGTATGAATGTTTCCCGAAATCAAATGAAGTCTCTGAATTAGACTATGAAATTGGAATTTTTCTAGAGCGCTCAGTTGTTTTTAAAGATTTCCTCCTTCTTGACACCACTGTCAAGCGATGTTGATTAAGAAGGTTTTGTAATGTCATTAAATTACTTAAAGTTGACTCATATGTGTTTAAAATCTTTTTTATAGAGTTAATAATTTCCTACCATTAGTTAAAAACTAATCTGTGAGAAATAAATATATGGACTAATTCTGATTAATATTGAGAAGCTCTTCACTTCACTTTAAAAGAAGAATCCCAAGTGGTTTTGAATAGGGGGAAAGGTTGAAGACAGTATCGATTGGGTCTCTTTCTGTTCTACTCTAGCTCTCATGGCTGGGAGTGAATTTATATCTCTTTATCGACACGTTCTGTTGGTACGAAGAGGAGGAGTCTTTCCATTACACACGAGTTATTCTGGGTGTAAGTAGAGTTGGTGACTACACATTATGGTTTCAGAAAACGAAATGCATTCTATGTTCCCTGGCTTCCTTGTTTTCACTGTCTCTTTTTTCTGTCTTTACACATGGACAGTCAACACTGGCTTGGGCACGAGCATCTGCACTGTGCCTGAATTTTAACTGCATGCTAATTCTCTTACCTATCAGTCGAAACCTTATTTCATTCATCAGAGGAACAAGAATCGTAAGTACTAAAGTATTTGAAATAATCTCAGTTGTTATGACTTACTCATACAAGTGCCATCGAAAGCAAAGATGTGCTTCACTAAGAAATTCCCAGTAATGCTGTGTAAACTTAGGTTTGTTTCTTTGTAAGAGAGAACAGAATGGCTAAAAATGATAATCAGTCATTGGTACATATGACTGGCCTTCTGTTTATGCCATAGACACTGGGCTCACCACGCAAACTTTTCCTGAGACATTTGCTCCGTGGAGATGGAAGCATTATAGCAGCTTGAACTATTACCATTTCTGATTGGAAGCAGACATGTAAGCAGCTGAGACAAATGCCACTCAGAAACATCTCTCTGATGTTCTCACCCCAGGAACACAATCACGTTACATATATTTTAGTAACACCTACTAGACATAATAGGACATTTCCTAATTACATTGATTTCACTGTGTTGGGCACTTACCTGTGTTTTCTGTTAAATAGGATAGCACAGAGAGAATGAGACCTCCAATAACCTTTACCAGATGAAATAATTTATTATACAATCATCATCATCATTTATGAATATTTAGATACATACTACTTAAACCACATGGATGAGGATGATGATTATCACCTTCATTTTCTAAATAAAGAAAGTGAATAAGGTGCAGATATTAGCAGGCTTATTCAAGAGTCTTGGGTTATAGCCAGAGAACTACTAAGTCAATCATTTTTACTGAGTTGAAATTTTAGCAAAGCAAGTGATAACATTTTGTTTTGCCTGTTTGACTAGTGGCCACTAATTTTTGTGTCACGTGGTCTCACATTCAGTAATTCAGAGGCAGAGGCTCTCACGACATTGTTGTCACTGTGATTTTACCCTGAATCGGGATTTTATTTTTTGTTACTCTAGTGCTGTCGAGGACCATGGAGGAGGCAATTAGACAAAAACCTCAAATTCCACAAACTTGACATTGTTGTCACTGTGATTTTACCCTGAATCGGGATTTTATTTTTTGTTGCTCTAGTGCTGTCGAGGACCATGGAGGAGGCAATTAGACAAAAACCTCAAATTCCACAAACTGGTCGCCTATGGGATAGCTGTTAATGCAAGTAAGACATATGTGCCTGATAGATTTTAACAATGTCTAATGTTTATCTTTATAGTTTTGTTTTAATTCCCTTCCTCTCAAGTCTCACCCTTAGTAAAGAAATTTTTGCCCTCCATCTAATCACATAAACCTAATACAAATGGTTTTTTAAAAATGTCTAATTTATACTCATGCATGAGTTTTTCCCTACCAAGACCTCAGTTTGTCAGAGAAAAGTTAGTGAAACTTCATTTTCATTTGCAAATAATTGGGCTTATTGAAAAATGAACCTACTTGAAAAATGAACACTGTTTTCAATATAATTCACATCAGAAATAAAATTGAGCTATGCTCAAAATCTCATTCATAGTAGCAGGGAAATAACTATCAAATGGTACCACGGAGAGTAAAAAGAAAAAAGAAGAGACAGATCATGTGAACAAGCTTCTGAATAGTACTGAGCTAGCAGATATAAAAGGATCCTGAAAAGATATGAAGCTTTATAGGTGTATAAAGTGGTTATTATTATATTTCTATTTATTATATTATAATTATTTTATTATATTATATTATTATATTTCTATTTTATTATATTATATTGTTATTATTATATTTCTAACTCAAAAGGAAAACACTAGAAATTAGCATCCAAGGCCAAGGTTAAACTCTGGTGAGGAATTAAAGAAGAGGAGCAGTAATCAACTGGCTTGTGGTTTTGCTGGAAAACAAATACGTTGAAATAAAAGGCTATCTGAATGATAAAGAGTTATGATTCAAGACTGTTTCCCTCAAACTAATTTAACTATAAAATGTTTTCCTCATTTGTTTTTATACTCTCGTGCATAAAAAATAGCAGAGTAAAAGGAACACTCAAAACAAATGTGAATTTAATTAAGCAACAAGACATGACAGACGGTGTCCAAGTGCCAATTAACACAATTTTGGGTGTGCAGCAAGACATGAGGGGAAGATTCTCCCCACTGATTGTCTTTGACAACAGATTAAACCAACCCAAGAAATACTTTGCAAAAGGTCTTTGCGATGTATTAAGAAATAAGGGTAAAAAGACATCATGTCCTAGAGTAAACCAGCTAAGGAGTAGAGGGCAAAGAATGAGCCTGGTCCATCTTTGTATTCCAGGACTTAGAATAGTGCTTAATGTATACATAGGTGCCAGTGTATTAAGAAATAAGGGTAAAACGACATCATGTCCTAGAGTAAACCAGCTAAGGAGTAGAGGGCAAAGAACGAGCCTGGTCCATCTTTGTATTCCAGGACTTAGAATAGTGCTTAATGTATACATAGGTGCCAATAATCTTAATGTACAAGTGAGTGCATGAAGGACTGGAGACTCAGAGAAGCAGATTTCAGCTCAGAAATGGAAGTCTTTTCCAGACTTTGAAAATAATCTAAAATTAGAATGAGGGTCCCTAAAGAGTACTGAACTCCCTGCCATGGGTCGTGTCCAAGCAGAGGCCAGATTACTCCTTGGTAGGCTCATCAGAGAAGGAATTCAAGGAAAATCTAGGCTTCCTTTAAAATCTTGAGAATGCTTAATTCCTGCATAATACAGCAAAGTGGCAGGAAGAATATTATCCCATTGCAATAACTTTAAGGCAAAATTGGACTCCCAGAGAAAGTTATAAAGATATTATAGACAGAAGGGTGAAAATAGCATCAAAACCTATCAGAAAAGGAAGCAAAGAATAAAGGAAAATATGCATTATGAAATAGTTTTCTCCTTAAACCTTTGGGTATGTATATATATTTCTTTATGTGTAATCACACATCAGTAGTATAATGTATCAGTAATGTATATCAAAATGTCTCCCATGTGCAGGATACCCTGCAGTAGCTACAGCCTTCTGAAACGAGTGTGGTCAGCACTGTTTTAGGAATGGAGTATAATTTAGTAGGGGCAACAGCTGAGTGAAATCAGATGGCCAAGTTATTTTATAGCCCTGCTACAGACTGATTGTGTCATCTCATACTGAAACTCCTTGGGCTCTGATCAGCTCCAGGGGAGGGACTGTGTCATATGCATCTTGGCTTCCCTGGTCCCTGGCACATAATAGATCCTCAATAATTCCATCAAACCTGAGGATGAGTAGGAGTCGGCCAGAAGGCAGAAGAGATTGAAGGAATTACTGGGAAAGGTACAAAACGAAAGAGCAGGAGCTGTTCCAGGAGCCCTGAGCAGTTTGGGGTGGATGAAACATAGAGTGTGCGGAGTGAAGAGATTGAAAATGGTACCAGCCATCCAAGTTAATAAATGCACATTCTGCTGCAATGAGAGAAAACGGTATGCTTTCTCCCTCTTTCCCTTACAAATCCCTGGAGAGAATCAAGTGTTCTTTCCAGCCCCTTTCCTCTTGAACCCCCACTGTTTTGCCAGGTTCCACAGAACCACACTTGAGAGCAAAGTGCCCCCACCTCACCCCATGGCAACCAGCAGCGCTGCTGTGTTTCTATTCCTGGCAAAGGCAGGAGGGTGGGAAGAAAGCTCCCTGCTTCTCCCAAACCCTGACAAAGCAATTATTACATTTCACATGAACGAAGAAACACGGCTGGCAAGTGCGCTCTCAGGGAAAGAAAATGCTAAGCCCTGGTTTCGTAGATACACCTTTGATTTCCACATTTTGTCCTTCTGGTGGATTCAGTTGGGAGCAGCTGCAAATGTCCCCATGCTTATTTCATTAGCATCACCCATTATCCTGCTTTTCAAATAGCCGACTGGCTTAATAGAGGTGTGTAACCTTGGAAGAAGTGCATCCACATCGAAGTTTGCACGCCAACCTNATGTTTCCCGAAATCAAATGAAGTCTCTGAATTAGACTATGAAATTGGAATTTTTCTAGAGTGCTCAGTTGTTTTTAAAGATTTCCTCCTTCTTGACATCACTGTCAAGCAATGTTGATTAAGAAGGTTTTGTAATGTCATTAAATTACTTAAAGTTGACGCATATGTGTTTAAAATCTTTTTTATAGAGTTAATAATTTCCTACCATTAGTTAAAAACTAA
>NW_007740969.1:27120-27489 GCF_000696425.1 Galeopterus variegatus | reverse complement strand
TAGCACAGTGCATGAGTGGTCTGGTTTTTCTGCCTCCTTATCAGCATTTGTTGTTATTTTTTATTTCAGCTGTTCTGATAGGTAAGTGAATTTCCTTAATAGTTATAGTGCTATTCAAATGGTTTACATATTTCATATTGGGTGGGTAGTGGTAGTTGCGTTTTTCAAGGAATTGCTCCATTTAATCGAAGTTGTCAAATTCATGTGTATACAGTTGTTTGTAGTATTTATTATCCTTTATTTATTTTATTATCCTTTTGATGTCTGCAGGGTTTGTAATGCTATCCCCTATTTTATTTCTGATATTAGTAATTTTTTTTTCCTTTAAATTTTTATTTTGTCAATATACAATGTGGTTGATTATTATGG
>NW_007740969.1:9566-22028 GCF_000696425.1 Galeopterus variegatus | reverse complement strand
GGGGGTTTCACTGTGCACAGGTTTGACCCTATTCCCTGCTCTGTGCGCTCTTGACTAGGCTTGGGCGTGTTTTCTGCAGCCCCTGCTCGGCACCGCCCTGCTCAGGAGGTCTTTAAGGTTTTTGCTAGTCGCTCTGGGTGGCTTTGCAGCACTGTATAGGGCTTTCTCGGGATTATTCACCTTCCTCCTGTTATTGCAGTTATCTGTGTGCTTGTCTTATCTCCCACACCGGAGCGTGAGCTCCTCAGGGGAGGAGCCCACAGCACACAGTTCCTCTTTGAATCCCCCCCAGTGCGGACCAACTCTGGCGCCCGCCTGCGGTCAGCTCTCCAGCAGGTTCAAGCAAGCTCAGGAGCGCTCCAATCACACTTTTCCTAATCAGAAATAGTTTAGGCGTTTTTCTGAACTGATGGCCACAGAGATGGTATCTGCCTCCCTGTAACAGGAAGTTTACAGGGGGTGGAGACCAGGGTGCGGTGGAGTGATAATCTGCCCAGCCCGCTCTTCCCTGATCTCCCAACGCTGGCCAGTTCTCCCCCCGCCACTAGCCCCGCCAGAGAACCGCAGGGGGGATGGGATGGGAGGCCGGCCCGCAGATCCCAGGAGGCCCCATGCCGGGGCAAGGAAGTGGGAAGGCTCAGTGAGGAGCCAAGCCAGGTGAAGCCGGCCTGCTCCGCCCCCACCTGAGAAAATGGAGGCAGCCCCGGGCCGGTGACTGGCCCAGTGGGGTAGGTGGAAGCCAGACAGGCGTCTGCTCTGCAAGCAGGGCTGAGCTGGGGGTCACTCACAGAGCTGAGCCTGCCGAGCGGCTCCCTCTCCGTTTTCATGTTGTCGCAGTCTCAGTCCTCAGCCACTGCTACCTCGGGCTGCTCACTCGGTCCCACAGTGTGTCTCGGGCGCTCCCAGGAATCCTCTTTTATGCTGGCCCTAAACCTCGAGTCTGTAGTTGCTTTTTTATAGTTGCAGATTAGTTGATCAAAGACTTATTCATTTTTTGTTGCTCTTGTAAATGCAAGTAGCACTCTGGCAGCACAGCGCACACCTCTCAGGCTCACGCCGTCTCCTGGCGACCCCGCTCCTGACCTGTCGCCATCTTGACTCTCCCAGAGGGTTATATAATTTCAATTTTTAAAAATTTGGTAAGACTTGATTTGTGACCTAGTATGAAGTCTGTCCTGGAGAATGTTCCATGTGCAGGTGAGAAAAATGTATATTCTCTGCTTGTTGGTTGAAATGTTCTGTAGATGTCTGCCAGGTCCAATTGCTCTAAAGTGTGTTTCTTTGTTGATTTGTTCCCAGAAAGATCTGTCTAATGCTGAGAGAGGGGTGTTCAGGTCACCCGCTATTATTGTATTTGGGTCTATCTCTTTTTTAGGTCTAAAAGTGTTTGCTTTACATATCAAGGTGTTCCACTGTTGGGTGCATACATATACATAATTGTTATGTCCTCTAACTGAACAGATCCCTTTATCATTACATAATGGCCTTCTTTTTCTCATTTTATGCTTTTTAGTATGAAGTCTATTTTATCTGATACAGGAATAGCTACCTGTGCACGTTTTTGGTTTCATTTTACATGGTATGTCTTATAACATCTGATGTAGAAAAGGCATTTGACAAAATTCAACACTGCTTCATTATTAAGATTCTCAGCAAACTAGGTATAGAAGGAAATTATCTCAATGCAACAAAAGCCATTTATGAGAAACCAAACGTGAATATCATCCTGAATGATATTGAACAGGAAAAAGACAAGGATGAGAGAGCTCTTACCACTCCTATTTAACATAGTATTGGAAGTACTAGGCAGAGCAATCAGGCAAGAGAAAGAAATAAAAAGGGCATACAGATTAGAGAAGGTGAAGTCAAACGGTCCACATTTGCTGACAACATGATCTTATATTTAGAAAAACGTATAGACTGTACAAAAAACTCTTATGGCTGATTAACAATTCCAGTAATGTTGCAGGATACAAGATCAACACCTAAAAATCAATAGCATCTTTATACTCCAAGAACAAACTAGCAGAAAATGAAATCAAGAAGGTAAGTCCTTTTACAATAGTTGCCAAAAAAATAAAATACCTAGGAATCAATTTAACCAAGGAGGTAAAAGATCTCTACAATGAGAACTACAAAGCACTACTTAAAGAAATTAAAGAGGACTCAAAAAGGTGGAAAGACATACCATGCTCTTCGATGGGAATAATTAACATTGTGAAAATGTCCATTCTACCGAAAGCAATCTACAGATTCAATACAATTCCAATCAAAATACCAATGACATTCTTCACAGAAATAGAAAAAGCAATCCAAACATTCATATGCAACAACAAAAGACCCCAAATAGCCAAAGCAATTCTAAGCAATAAATAAATAAAGCTGGAGGCATAACGCTACCTGACTTCAAATTATTTTACAAAGCTATTGTAACCAAAACAGCACAGTACTAGCATAAAAACACTCAGATCAATGGAATAGAATAGAAAACTCAAGAACCTACACACATACAGCCAACTGATGTTTGAGAAAGACAGCAAAAACATCCATTGGGGAAATTCTGCCTCTTCAATTAATGGTGTTGGGAAAATTGGGCATCAAAATGCAGGAAAATGAAACTGGACCTGTACCTCTTACCATATACCAAAATCAACTCAAAATGGATGAAAGACTTAAATATAAGACCTGAAGCCATAAAATTACTAAAGGAAAATATAGGGGAAACATGCCAGGTAATAGCACGGGGCAAACAACTTTATGAATAAGATCCCAAAGCACAAGCAACAAAAGAAAAAATTAATAAATGGGATTATATCAATCTAAAAAGTTTCTGTACAGCAAAGGAAACCATCAACAGAGCAGAAAGACAACCTACAGAATGGGAGGATATATTTTCACACTATACATCTAACAAGGGATTAATATTCAGGTTCTACAGAAAACTCAGACTATACACTAAAAAAACCAAATAATCCATTCTAAAAATGGGCAAAGGAGATGAATAGATACTTTTCAAAGGAAGACATACGAATGGCCAACAGGTACATGAAAAAATGCTCAGCATCACTAGTCATCAGAGAAATGCAAATCAAAACCACATGGAGATATCATCTCATCCCAGTCAGACTGGCTGTTATTAAAAAGACTGAGAATAACAAATGCTGGGGAGGATGCAGAGAGAGGGCAACTCTTCTACACTGTTGTGGGACTGTATATTAGTGCAGCCATTATGGAAAACAGTATGGAATTTTCTCAAACAACTACAGATAGAGCTACCACATAATCTAAAAATTCCACTACTGGGCCTATATCCAAAGGAATGGGAATCATCGTGTTGAATGGATACCTGCACACCCATGTTCATTGCAGCTCTGTCTACAATAGCCATAATGTGGAACCAACCTAAGTGTCCATTGACAGACAACTGGATAAGGAAAATGTGGTATATATACATAATGGAAAACTACTCAGCCATAAAAAAGAATGAAATTCTGCCATTTGCAGCAACATGGATGAGTCTGGAGAAAATTATGTGATGTGAAAAAGAGAAATACCACATGTTCTCACTCATAACTGGGTGGAAGGAAGGAGAAAAAGAAAGAAAGGAAGGAAGACAGAAAGGGAGGGAAGGAGGGAGAGAGAAAGGGAGGGAGGTGGGAGAAAGAGAGAGAGAGAGAGAGAGAGAGAGAGAGAGAGAGAGAGAGAGAAAAGTAAAGACCACAATAATACGATGAATTTACAGAAGGAGAGAACAAAACTAAGGATACTAGAGATGGGGGGTGAATAGGGAGGGGGGTTGGGGAAGAATAAGTTGGGTAAAGGGCATAAAGAAAAATCACAATTTGTAATAATAAATATGCTAGTAAGAAATAATGAGAAATAAATAAGAAAAAAGATACAACAATCGCAATAATATGTTGAACTTTTTAAGAGAAGAGAACAGAACTGAGATTGTGGGGGTGGGAATGGGGAGTTGTAGCAGGAAATGGGAAGAAGTGGTAAAGGGTAAATGAGGAATATACTAATCATCCTGGTTTGAACATCTCATATTGCACACTGGTATTTATATACAATGTTGTACCCCACAGATATGTACAATCAACTGTGTCCCAATAAAAAAATTTAAAAGGCCCTCACCAAATGCAGCCCCTCGATTTGAACTTCCCAGCCACCCATAAATTTAGGCTTATTACAAATTTTTTTATAAAGGAAAAAAAGAGAGAGAGAGAGAGAAAAGCACACAAAAAGATGTCCAACATCATTATGAAAACACAATTAAAATCACAGTGAAATATTACTACTGACCTATCAGAATATTACTACGAACCCTAAAGATAGTAACAACTTATGCTGGAATTGATGTAGAGAAACTAGGTCACTCAACACCGCTGCTGGGAATGTGAAATGTTATAGTCACTCTGGAAAACAGTTTGGTAGTTTCTTATACAACTAAACACATGATTATCATACACGCCAGCAATTGCACACTTGGACATATATCCAAGAGCAATGAAAACTTATGTTTACACAAAAATATAAATGTTTATAGTAGCTCTATTTGTAGTAGCCAAAAACTGGAAACAACCCAGGTATCCTGTAATGGATGAATGGTTAAACTGTGATGCATTCATTCATACCACAGAATACTATTCAGTAATAAAAAGGAATGAAACATTTTGATACTTGCAACAACCTGGGTGAATCTCACATGAATTATGCTGAGTGAAAAAAAGCCAATCCCAAAATGTCATGATGTCATGTTCTGTATGATTCCATTTATGTAATGTTAATGAAACAATAAAATTATAGAGGTAGAGAGAAGATTAGTGGTTGCCAGGGTTTAAGGATGGGAGTGACAGGAGGAAAATAAGTGTGGTTATGAAAGGACAAGAAGAGGGATATTTGTGATGATGAAACTATTCTGGACATGAACTGTGGTGGTGAACACACAAACCTACACATATGGTACAATTGTATAGAACTAAACACACACACACACACACACACACATACACAAAATGAGAAAACTGGGAGGATCTGAATAAGATCAATGGATTTCATCAGTGTCAGTAGCTGTGATATTGTACTACAGTCTCAAGATGCTGTCTTTGGGGAGAACTAAATAATGGGCATGTAGGATCACTCTGCATTATTTCCTACAACTGCATGTGAATCTATAATTAAACAAAAGTTTTAACTTTTAAAAAAATATAATGATTACGGACTTTTCTCTCTGAAACAGAGAAGTTACGTCATTTAAGGAAAATTCTTAAATTAAATACTCCTTAAAACTGAAATCCTAAGATATCACCCACTTAGGTTAATTTTATTATTATTTTGAATTTAATGTGAGATGAACAGTTTCAGTATAGTCAACATTTTACGTACTGGAGTGGCTTTCTTAAGCTTTGATATGTCCTTAATACTTATTAAAAGACATCCTACATGCATGTTGCTGCTACCTGAATGAATCCCCCACACATTGATAAAGCCACTCAACATGTCAAGGGATTCCCTAATTTCAAAACTAGATGCATTGGAAGTGCTTACGTTAAATGCTCATTCTGTTCCACGTCAGTTCAGATTGATGAAAACAAAATCGCATTCAAGCTACTTAGACCCAATATTCAGAAACATGGAGTTGATCATATACTCCTAAACTAATGCTTTTTTTTTTTTTTTGTCTAATTCTCCTTAGATACACAAGGTTGCCTGTGCTCAACATAGCCAAAATCCACTTTTCTTTCCCTCCTTTCTACTACCTCTGCATCCAGATATCTTTTTTATTATCTTGCTTCTGAACTACCCTTTCGGACATCGCTCTTCAATTCTCTCCATTTCCAAAAGCAACCACATTCTTCCTTCCCAGGGAGCACTCACCTGATTGAGGCATCTGCCAACTTTATGGCAACTACAACTTCATGCAATCCTGAGCATAAAGGAAAAAAATAAGGCTTCACAATAATCAGTTTCTGGGCTCCCTAAAGGTCTAGGAACTCCATAATACACATTATCTACTACAGTCATGCCCGCATAATGACAGTTTGGTCAATGATGAACCATATATGTGATGATGGCAATGCCATATAACCTAGGTGTGTAGCAGGCTGTGCCATTGAGATTTGTGTAAGTACACTCTATAATGTTCCCACGACAACCAAATCGCCTAATGACGCAGTTCTCAGAACATATCCACATTGTTAAGCAACATGTGACTGTATATACACTACATATGTAGGCTATATGGTATAGCCACAAGCATAGATTCAGTTCATTGTTGACCAAAATGTTGTTATGCAACACATGACTCTGTGTGTGTGTGTGTGTGTGTGTGTGTGTGTGTGTGTGTGTGTGTGTGTGTGTGTATTTCTAAATGTGGTTTGGAGAAAATGTTTTGACTCTGTCATTCACTTGGACTTTTATTTTTATTTCTGTTGTTTAGATAAAGTTTACAAGTTCATCATAAAACTCACTAAAATTGTGTTATTTACCAGTGCTAGCAAAATTAACACTTGTTTGACAGGAGTCCAGATGGGCCCAAAGGAGGTTCAGAAAGTCTAATGAAATGCTGGGCTTCACAACTTCATTGTGGGATGGTCTGCTTTGCATCCACATTTATTCGTTGAAATGGATGCTCCATGAGAACTGGAAAGATGTCTGCATAGTTCAATGCTCTATCCCCAGTGCCAACTGCGGGGCCTGCACATCATAGGTGCTCATTTAAGTGAAAAGAAAAAAATTAAATTTCCCAGCATCCAAAATGCAGTCAATGCATGTGGGAGGTGATAAATGGGGGATCAAGGAGGTGGAATTGTGTGTCGGGAGCTGGTGACAGCCTTGGAGAATGTGGCTCTATTCCTGCAGACCGTTTCCTGAGCCCTGGAGAGAGAGAGCAGCAGGCCAATCTCACAGAAACTCAGGGGGATGAGCACCACTCTCCCCCTTCAATACAGTGCATACATCCTCCAACGTGGGGAGGGAGAAGGCTACGGGAGAGGGTTGATGGATGCCTGGGAGCATTGTGTTGCTGTTGGTCAGACAACTGTTTCCTGAACACAGCCAGATCCTTCTGGAGACTCTCAGAAATTCTTAAGGGGATTTCACAGAATTTAAATTCCTGCATTAGTTAGTGGAAGCACAAGCAGGTGAAAATTTCTATTTTAATGAATCATTTCTGGTTTTAAAATCTTGGGATTAGAGGTCCTCTACTGCAACCACCTCCATCCATGGTGAAATACCTTTTAAGACATTTCTGGTAGCTGATCATTCAGCTTCTGCCTGGATATTTCTAGCCATGGTCTCTTGAAGGAAGAGCCATTTCCAACTCCTCACATTATAGATATCATGAGTCTGAAAAAGATACTTTTCCCAGACTCTATCAATTGGGCACCAATCACCTGCAAAATCCACAAAACCCTTTAAATGTTGTAAATCAGTGAAACCATAATTTATTTTAATTCACAAAATATTTCTTAAGTTCCTATGGGGGATCAGAATTATAATTAAAAAGTGCATGACAGTCTTCTCGTTATCAAGAAATTAACTTTGGGGAGAGACAAATCTTCCTAATTACCCTGACTTGATCATCACACATTGTATACATGTATTGATATGCAACTCTGTACCCCACAAATATATATAATTAATTCATTTCAATAAAAAATAGAATAACAAATAGGCAATACTTGGGGGGGAAAAAGACCAGTTCCTACAGTATTTTGAAAACACCTATTTAAAAAAAAGTTGTAGAAATTTTAATTACAATACTTACAAAATTTTAATGTGGTTTTAAAACATATATATATATAAACATATATAAAACATTAGAAATTTTAATTACAATACTTACAAAATTTTAATGTGGTTTTAAAACATATATATATATATGTATATATAAACATATATAAAACATATATATATATATATAAAGCCTGGCCAGTACAAGAATGGAGATTAAACTCAGAAAAGAAACTGTAAAAACACTGAACAAGGCAGTTCACTAAGTAGCCACCAGGTTGTGCTGGTGACTCAGTAACGTCGTTTAAAAAAAAAATTTTTTTTTTTTTAAATGAAGTTTGCTTAGGATTCATATTTTGCATCTTTCACAGGTCCCTAAAATGTACATCCATGGATTTTATTTAACTCCTTATTAAAACATAAAAACTTCTTTTAAAAAAGTCTTTTGAGGGCCGGCCCGGTAGCGCTGCTTGGGAAGCACGGCAGCACTCCCGCCGAGGGTTCAGATCCCACATACAGACCGGTTCCCGCTCACTGGCTGAGCGAGGAGCGGGGGCAACACCGAGGGTTGTGATCCTGTAGCCGGTCCCGGTCCGGTACGGGGGCAACACTGAGGGTTGTGATCCATTGCCGGTCACGAAAAAAGACAAAAAGACAAAAAAAAAAAGTCTTTCGAGCAAAATTTCAATTAAATAGGTTGAATATATTCAATTTGTAAAACTTGTTGAGCACTTTCTATATTGAGTAATGGAAAAGAAAGAAAAAAGATATGACAATCACAAAACAAATAATATACACAAATATAAACAAATAATGCTAATATAACAGATCATGAGAATGCTAGCTCCAAGTATTTTTGGTTGTTTTGTTTCTTACTCTGTTCTAACACCTAGAACATATCAGGAACACAATAAATATTTGCTGAATGAATGAATGATTTGATGAATTCACAATTATATAAAAGATATTTTTAGTTTTTATGTTTTCTGGTTTTGAATGTTTACCAGTATAGTTTATGATCTAAATGTATTCCTATAAAATAGTGTTTGTAACCATGTTAAAATCATTTAAAATTGAGATTTTACAAATCTCCCAAAAACTGTTATATACTCAAAAAGAATCTCCTTACTTTCCATGCTTTAGAATAAATGATGTCAAGAAAATAGACTATATTTTGTGTCTTCTCACCAAAATAATTTGTATTACTAAGTGGCATTATACAATTTTTTGTACTTATTTTATTTCAATGCATACACTTATATGACAATAAATAACTTTTTTTGCTATAAACAATGTCTCTGGAGATTGTTTCCCAGATTCCCAGAATGAAGCTGGCCTATTTCCCAAACCTATGAGAGCTGTCTTTGAAAACAAGTCACAATTAAATGTTATTTCCTAGCTGACTTTGTTCATCCAGCCCTGGGGTCAAACTTCTTAAGGATTTGTGCATGTGTCCGCTGTGGCATCAAAATCAATGCCGATTGTATCTCAAATGTAAGGATTTAGAACATCATTTTTGTGACTACCCTCTCTTACATGTTGATTGTCAATCATTTCTCCCGATTGTCACCCTCCACTCTTCTATTTCTCTATTCCTATTTCTTTCCATTCCTTCTTGGAATGCAATGTGTACTAGTGTTGGGGGGAAAGCACAGCAGTTGGAGCCAGATAACATAGGGTTTAAAAGAGGGATCTGCCACATTCTGATAACTTTCAGCAGATTCTTTAACNTTATATACTCAAAAAGAATCTCCTTACTTTCCATGCTTTAGAATAAATGATGTCAAGAAAATAGACTATATTTTGTGTCTTCTCACCAAAATAATTTGTATTACTAAGTGGCATTATACAATTTTTTGTACTTATTTTATTTCAATGCATACACTTATATGACAATAAATAACTTTTTTTGCTATAAACAATGTCTCTGGAGATTGTTTCCCAGATTCCCAGAATGAAGCTGGCCTATTTCCCAAACCTATGAGAGCTGTCTTTGAAAACAAGTCACAATTAAATGTTATTTCCTAGCTGACTTTGTTCATCCAGCCCTGGGGTCAAACTTCTTAAGGATTTGTGCATGTGTCCGCTGTGGCATCAAAATCAATGCCGATTGTATCTCAAATGTAAGGATTTAGAACATCATTTTTGTGACTACCCTCTCTTACATGTTGATTGTCAATCATTTCTCCCGATTGTCACCCTCCACTCTTCTATTTCTCTATTCCTATTTCTTTCCATTCCTTCTTGGAATGCAATCTGTATTAGTGTTGGGGGAAAAGCACAGCAGTTGGAGCCAGATAACATAGGGTTTAAAAGAGGGATCTGCCACATTCTGATAACTTTCAGCAGATTCTTCTGAATCTCAGTTTGTTTCTCTGTAAAAGATGATAGCCAGCAGAAAGCATGTGTTATTTTTGTGTACTAGTGTTGGGGGGAAAGCACAGCAGTTGGAGCCAGATAACATAGGGTTTAAAAGAGGGATCTGCCACATTCTGATAACTTTCAGCAGATTCTTTAACTCTGAATCTCAGTTTGTTTCTCTGTAAAAGATGATAGCCAGCAGAAAGCATGTGTTATTTTTTGCCTTCTAAGAAGCAAATGACAAATGGGAGCTGCATAGAAAGGTATTCAATCCACTCCACACAGTTTCAGGATGAAAAGATCTTTTTTTCTTCATTTGTACTAGGAAACTATATTTGCAGTTGAGAAAACAAAGAAACTTCAGTCTCTAGATAGCCCTTTGGTCCTTAGCAAAGGACAGTGTGCTGTGGTTTTTGCTTTATCAACTATGGAGTCCAGAATATTTGCCCCAAGCTTAGAAACAGAAGATTTAAAAAAAGAAAAAATCTTTTCCGTTTAACACTTTTTGGTTTGATATCCATTCTGGCTGATATTCATGCTATTTATTTGTTTGCTTGTTCGCTTACATTGATCTGGTCTATCTTCGGTCACCATTTTATTTTCAGTCTTTCTGAAACACTTGGTCTTAAATGTGTTTTTTGTATGCAACATGGAATTGTATTCTGCTCTGTGATCTGACTTTTTCTTTTAACAGAGGAATTAAGATGTTTGCATTTATTGATATAATATAGGTTTGTTTTAGTTCTATCATAATATTTTATGTTATGGTTTCTCATTTTACATTTACATTATTTTAAGTTATTCACTAGGTTCGTTTGCTTTCTTTTCTCTTTGGATATATGTAGTTCTGATATTTATAAAGGTGGGTCTTTTTCTTCTAGTATGTAATTTTATAATTAGAACTTTATGTAATACCTTTAATGCATCTATTATTCCCTATTATGATTAATGACACAATTAATACATTTCCCCTTCCTATCCCTTCTGCTCCTTCTTCTCCATCTCCCAATGTTACCCAATAATAAATCCTTCCTTAGTGTTTACTTTGCACTGTTGCATATACTTATTCTTTTGCTGTTTGCCAGCTTGCAGGTACTCTTCTCCCACCTACAAGGAGGTGTCGATTGTTCTAATTAGGCAAATATTCTAATTAGGACACTCAGTTTTCAGAATGTGGTATCAATCAATCCCACCTCAGCTTATTTATCATTTAAGGCATGTAATTGTGCATATCATTGGAAACAAAAGACAGATCAAGTCATAACGATCCCATACAGTGAAATCTGGAACTCTTCACCTGTTACATAGTAAGAGTTTAGTTAAACCAATAAATTGATTAGTGAGTCTTGAAAGATAATCAAGTTTTCTTTCTTTTTTGTGAAATTATGGACCCCCTAGCCTAATATTTCTGGCCAAATTTCCATATTAGTTCTCAATGAGCCCCTCTGTCTACAGCCCTATTTGAGTTGCATTTTGTGTACTCTCAGAAACTTTGGTCTTGATATGCTTTCCAGTAACCCACTACCAGAGCACAGGGGTCATTTCAAATTGTGAGAAAATGAGTTTCAGTTACCAGAAATTTCTTATACTAAAAATGCAAGAACAATTATAATGTGGGAAGTTTAGTGATATTAATCACTCACCCTCCCTTGCCTGTGGGATCTAGCCAGTCCAAAGAGGGTCAGAATGACATTACATCTTTATTAATAGCAACATTGAAGAGGGAAATATGCCAGGATTCAAATTTCCCTCTCAGAACCTTGGGCCTAACTTAACCCAGTAGGAGAGAGGAGGAAAAGTTCGGTATGAAATAGTGTAGATCTGGCTTGTCCTTGCAAAGAGCTTGCCTTCCTTCAGCACCAACAGGTCAGTGATGAGGACTCTGGGCACACTTCCATCAATGACCAACCTGTCAGTTTCCTTCAGTCTTATCTGTCTGATTAATCTACTTTCCTCTCATAGAGTGGGCCTAGTAGGAAAGCAAAAATAGGGTTGTAAAGTGCTTACTTCTGAACTGTTCCTTCCTGGCAGGTGGAATCCCATTTGATGGTAGATACAGCTAGTTGTCTACACAATAGCCATTTCCTGCTTCTTCCTTAGCAACAAAATTCTGGCCTTAAATGCTAAGTTTCCCATTCTCCCTTGCAGGTAGGGGTAGCTAATAAGAAGCCACTAGAAGTCATTCATTGAATTGGTAAAGCACGCTTTCACTTTCCCTTACCCTTGTGTCGCCCTACTGCTTGAAATATGGACAAAGCCATAAGAACTCTAGCAGCCATATGAAAACCATGAAAAACATGTAGAAACCATGATGCATTCTTGAATGAAGTTACTACCTAGACAGAAGAGAAAAAAAGAGAGAGG
>NW_007740969.1:0-9278 GCF_000696425.1 Galeopterus variegatus | reverse complement strand
AAACCATGATGCATTCTTGAATGAAGTTACTACCTAGACAGAAGAGAAAAAAAGAGAGAGGGTGAGTCCTCCATGCCTCAGCAATGCCACATCAGTACTGGACTGCCCACCTCAGGATGCCTTTTATGTTAGAGAAACATAAGCCCTTATTTAGGTGATTAAGCCACAGCAGTCAGACTTTGGTTTTCAGCCACTGAAGCAATTAGTAGATGTCTACGTCACTTATGGAAGTGTGAGGGGGAGGGAGTGTTGTGCATCCACGCCGAGTTAGCACTGAGTCAGTCCCATACATCCTCCCATCTGCTCCACAGAGTATAGGAAAGCATCTGCCTTTCCTTCCCAAGATCCACTGAAAGTTCTCCTTGGACTCTCACTCCTGCTGCTTGATGTCTGTCGCTCATCTCTGTCCTCTCCCAGTTGTTTATAATGTGGGAGAATGTGCAGATATCAGGAATAGTTTACTCTTCTTTATACTCCAAAACTATGTCACTACCTAATTGCTATCTAATCTATTTGGATGTCAGTGTTGATAACACTTTTATGTTTCTAATTTACAACTGATCACAGATTATAATCACACATCAGGGCCAGAGTTACGGATTTGGAAGTCACCATCCAATTCGTGGTTGTCGAAGCCATACGAGTAGGAGAGATGCCTCAAGAAGAGCCAAGAAGAGAGGTGGACACCAGGACTGAACCCAGAGGAAATGCAGTTTAAGGATGCTTTCCAAGGAGAAAAAAAAAAATGGGCCTTGCTGAAAATTAAAATGTCATGATGTAGTAAGATGATAATAGAACTGTGGTCTTACGGCAGAAGGACATCTGACACTGGGTTTCAAATTGTATCTCTCGGTTACTGTAAAGCAGCAGCCCCAAACCTGTTCCTATCTGTTGACCACTGGGCACAAACCATTCCTCAACATCAACCCAACACAACATGCAAGATGACCTATCCTTGGTTTGTGAGTGAGGTAAAGGACCCCTGAATTTATTAAATGTTGTGTTTTCCGTGGGAGCAATAAATGGCTTTTACCTTGCTATTGCAAGAACCATGAAAAGTCCCTTTGAGTTTTTGTCATTTCGGATCCTCAGTAACAAAGAGACTGCTTTCAAAAAGATCCAAACCAGAGTCTCATGACATCAGACTCATGCTTTCACCTCTACTCACCCCAGGACCAATATGGAGTAAATGTAGGGAAAGTTATTCTTTGACTTTTACGTCTTTATTTCATAATTCTCAGTAACAAAGAGACTGCTTTCAAAAAGATCCAAACCAGAGTCTCATGACATCAGACTCACGCTTTCACCTCTACTCACCCCAGGACCAATATGGAGTAAATGTAGGGAAAGTTATTCTTTGACTTTTACGTCTTTATTTCATAATAGTTTTTTGCATTCATAGCCTGTGCTCTGATTTACTCCTTGTTCCTACTCATTTCTTCCAATGGTTGTTGATTTTTTTCTTTATCCATATCAAAGTAGAGTTATTTTTGTCCTTACTCATTCTTGACTCTTTTCTAATACCCCAAGATCCCTGTGGTCCTGGACACAGACACTTCTCCAGAGGGTGGGGATTCATCAAGGTCCAGAGGACTAACTAGCAGTGGTTCTGTACAGTATTAATTCAGTTCCAATAAATGAGTTAATATATGTAAGGCACTTCAAACAGTGCACACATACAGTGCATGCTCAGTAAATGTCAAGTATCATTTTTATCATAATCTAGGCATAATTCAAGAGTCAGAGTTTTCCTCTTTCTCCAAAGATCTCCTCCTAGCATATTTGGAGAAAACACAGTTTGTCTCACGTCCCCTGTGGGCCATTCTGTCCTATGCTACAGGTGGCTCCGTGTTGCTCTCTGCGCCCCTAACGGTGTCTTGTTTCTGGCCACGACCTGGAACATGTGGACTACTTTCCTCTCAGTGCTGCTACTGTGACACCAGTGTCAGCAGAGAGATCAACATGCAGACAGCCTGACTTGTCTTTGCTGCCTTGTTTCTTGCAATAACGCATTGTGCAACTGTCCACTTTTATGAAAGAGATAGAGAAATATAGGCAAGCAAAAGATATAGACTCAGTACTTTATATGACTCTTCCCATATCCAAAATTAGAGCACCAAATATTCTTCACAGAGGGTCTCCTCAAGGACACCCCATATTCTAACCTCTGCTCAGAGAGTGCCCATTCTTCTGACCACAGTGTGAGTCTCCACCCTTCCATCTCTCCACGTGGGCTGCGCTGGCCCTGTGCCCACCTGCCTCCTTGCAGTCAGAGTAGTTTATGAGGGTGTACTTCTCAAAATCTGAGCTATTCAATTCAGAATAGCAGAATTTTTAGTAAAGTAGTAGAGAGTGGTCTTTGGCTCTCAAAATGCAGATCCTTCCAGTCTCCCTGGGAGTGGGAAGTGTAATATGACTCCTCTTACTTACTGATTCTCTAGTGGTTAACTGTGACACATACACACACACATGCACACATTCTCAGAGAAAGTAAAATCTAAATACACTTTAAAGAATAAAGGAATTTTCCTAAAAGCACCGTGATGTGCACAGCATCTCCAGGGCAGAGCAGAGGCAGTATTTTACATAATCATGCAAATTCATGGAAATTCTTGGTTCTCCTTTTAGTCTGAGCCCCCAGAGCCCATGAACTTGGCCCAATTACAAGTTCACCTACCCCCAGTTACCAACCCAAGGTGCAGGAGTTTTGAAACTTTGAAATACAAGATGTGGGTTTTGATTTATCCTTATCCATCAGCCTGTGTGAAGTTCTTGAGTGGGGCCTTCTCTTGTGAGTACATACATGGATGTGAAAAGGAGGATTTCTGATCTTCCTGGCCAAGCAAGTTCTCTAAGAGTTGGGAGATTATGGAGATTGTGTTACCTCTGGCACTTTGGTCTTTGGTAAGACTGCCCCCATAACTGAAGAAAAAATGCTCCTGGACCCTCATACCACCACCTCCCTCTTCTCCCAGCCAGAAATGTTTTTGCTTGGACAAACTCCTGTAGCCTACCAAGAAAAGGATGGAAGGCATAGAGCCTCATGTTATTCATCTCTTGGGCTTATTATAGAGTCCAGTAAACAATAGGCACTTAATAGATGCTAGGTTGCATGCAATGAGTTAATTTAAGTGATACAAACATGGTATAATCTTCAAGGAGAGTATATGCAACCCATTTCTAATTTTTAAAAGTGGAGACAAGACTCGTTTGAGGAAAAAGTTTAAAATTTCTCCACCTGCAGATAAAAAGTAACTTGAGTATGATGCTTGCCAGGAATTAATTGCCAACGATACAATCAGATCCATCAAGAGAGCACTCTCTTCAGAGTTTTACCCAGGGCAAATATAACATCCTTATTCCTCAAACTGTAGATCAAAGGGTTAAGCATGGGAACCATATTAGTGTAAAAGACTGAGGCAAATTTGCCTTCTTCCAAAAATCCGGGAAAAGAAGTTGTTAAATAGGTGAATGCCCCTGACCCAAAAAACAGAGCAACAACAATTACATGGGAGCCACATGTGCTAAAGACTTTGGACCTGCCCTCAGCAGAAGGAAGGCGGAGGATGCTGGAGAGAATCAAAGCATAAGAGATGAAGATGCTCATACTGGATATTGTGATGACCAACCCAACAACAGTAAAAAACACCAGCTGGCTGACATGGGTGCTGGTGCAGGAGAGCTGCAGGAGAGGAAGAACTTCACACAGATAATGATTGACGATGTTGGGCTCGCAGAAGGTCAGTCTCAGCATGCTTCCAGTGTGCGCTATAGCCCCAGCCAAGCCTATCACATAGGAACCAAACATCAGCAGAGAGCAGACCTGAGGGGACATGGTGACCGTGTACAGCAGAGGGTTGCAGATGGCCACATAGCGGTCATAGGCCATCGATACCAGCACATAGCACTCGGAGTTGACAAAGAAACAGAAGAAAAATAGTTGTGTCATGCATCCCACATAAGAGATGATATTTTCTGATAAAAAGCCAGTCAGCATTTTGGGAGTAAACACACAGGAATAAAAGAGATCTATAAAGGACAAGTTGAAGAGGAAAAAATACATTGGGGTGTGAAGGCTAGAATTCAGCCCAATCAAGATGATCAAGCCCAAGTTGCCCACCACAGTGAACACATAGATTCCCAAGAACAGGATGAAGAGAGGGAGCCGGAGCTCTGATTGTTCTGATAATCCCACAAGGATAAACTCAGTCACTGAAGAGGTGTTTCTCAAAGTCATTCTCTCCTGGTGAGTCATCTGGGGAAACAGGGGACAAAATACACAGAGTGATAACAGGCACAAGCATGGCTAATGGAAGAAGGCTCTAGAAGATAAGCCAGTGCATGGTTCCCTGCCCCTTTTGCCTTTCTTCCCTCACCGAGGCCCCTCCACATCCTATGCTACTGACAATGTCTCTGTGACAGTGTCTAAGCTCCCCCGGGCTGATCATGAATCTGAGCTAGACTCTGTCAGCACGGGTGGCAGGAATTCTGTCCCCGCTTAAGAGATGAGGAGATGGCACACCTGAACTGGCTGCTCAAGGACTCTCACTCAGAAAGACACCCCAAGAGCCGGGAGTACAACACGGGCTCTGCCTCAGGCTCTGAGAGACGGTGGCTCTCATGGCCCCCACGGTCCCCCACCCCTCGCCCCATTCTCTGCTTCCCTGTCTCAACCACATACCATGTTCCCACCTGGAGGGAAAACCAAGTGTCCACTACCTCCTACCATCTTGGCACATCTGCCTTCCTCCTCTAATCCCCTTCTCTCCATCTTACCTCAGGGCCAGTGTGGAGAGCAGGGAAGGAGTCAATCCTTCCCAGAGCCCTTGGTTTGGGGTTTAAAAAGAAACCACCAGCAAAGCTGAGGTTCAGATTTCTACCTTCCTTCTCCCCGGCCCCACTCAGTGCTGAGGCTTATGCCATCTCTTTTTCCATTTCCAGAAAATGGTGTTGCTGGCGCATAAAGCAGACAGCCTTCTGTGTTAACTCTTCTGATTCACTTGGTGCTGGGAATCTGAACTTCAACAGACCCCAGTCTCTAAGGTGCTCAAGAAATGGACCAAAGTTTCTGCGGATTTTCCCAGATGATGGTCTCTTACAACTTCAGGAGAAAAAACTAGCAACTCTAATTTCCACCAGAACCCCAGCTGACATATTATGGAGAACTTCCATTTGCTTAACCATCTCAGGGGCCTGATTAGACACAGGTTCCTCTGGGAATTTCCCCCAGATTTTCCCCTGTAGGGAAGAAACTGCACCGCCTTTGTTGACAGCCTGGATTAGATGCTTATCTAGCATCTCGGTAACAGGTGCTCTGTTCAACTTCTCCTTTACTCTAAGGATTTCATGTCGTTCAGTGCTGAGTTTGGAGGCTCATCTTTCCTCTCTTTCATTAACTCTTGGAGCCTAAGCTTGACTTTAAGGAAGAATGACCCCACGCTTACCTTAGCCACCATGTCCAAATTTTCATAGGTAGCTTTGAGAGTAGGCAAAAAGGGCCAGATCACATCTACAGAGAACATCTCAGATAAAATGCTCCTAGGACCATGAACTGCTCAGAACAGTGGAGACACTATACCACCACCACAACCAACACCACCTACTCTCAGCTCTGCTAAGGGCCACAGGCATGCTTTTACTATATATAAGGAGATTAAAATATCACAACACTCAAGCAAGGAAGCACACACACACCCCTGCATGGAGTTACTATATAGACATGCAGGCTTAAGATATAACAGGAGATGCATCTGAGGGTTTAATTCTGCCATTCTTCAGATGACAAAGCTGCTCTCCGTATGATCTGCTATATGAATATTCTAAGAAAAATTCAAACACATGTGAGCATCTGCATTTGTAAGTTTCCACTGAGGCTGCCTAAAATAATCCCAGTTTGCCTGCAATGGTCCCGACCTACACTCATTATCCACGTATAATTATTAATAGCACACCCTTTCACTCTCAAAAGTGCCTTTATTTGGAAAGCAAATTATATGGTCGTCCTACTAAAAAGAGCACAAGCTGCTATTCAGGTCCTCTGACCCCTGCAGCTCCAAGACCCACTGATTTCCATCCCAGTTCTGAAAGTCCCTGTCTTCCACCCTCCTTGCCCTCAAAGTCCTCCGCTGAACCTACCCCTCCTGGACAACCAATACTTTGCCTTCAAAAATAGGAAAGGTATTACCTGCAAGCTTTTTCTGATTTATACCTAGCCAAAAACCCTAAAACAAAGAAATGCAAATCCTAACTACATGCCGAAGGGGAGAGGTGTTACACTGGTACAAGAAGTAAACATTATTATGTGTACAATATATTGTTGTGTATCATTTTATGTGGGTCCAATAAACTGGTTGCAGTATTAAAAAACTTGGACATATACAATACGTTTTAACCCAGCATTCTGCCACTAGGTGTATACCCAATAAAAAATTAAGTTCCCATGATTACCTAAAGACATGCAGAGAATGTTCATAGCAGCATTGTACATGACAGCCAAAAAGTGAAAACAACCCACATATGTCAACTATAGACTGGATAACAAATGGTAGGATGTTAATAAAATTCCATATATCCATGAAAGTGAATGACATAGATAAATATCACAAACATATTATAGAACAAAAGAAGCCAAGCACAAAAGAGTGCATACTTTATGATTTCATTTATTTAGAGCTAAAAAGCAAGGAAATTAATCTCTGGTGTTAGAGGTCAGATAGCAGCTGCTCCTGGCTGGCAGGCAAGGGCTAGTGACTAGAAAGGGACATGAAGGGTGCTTCAGGTTGCTGGCAGCATCTGGTCCTGACAGAAGTGCTGGTCACACAGATGTGTTCAGTATGCAAAAATTCATTGAGCCAGATCCTTATGTTACACTTAAATAAAGAGTTTATTTAAAACATAAGTGGAGAACAAAAAATAAATCATCCTACCAATCTAATTTAAGACTAAAATTACTAAACAGCTTTGAGCCATAATTCTCTCATTTGTAAAATGGGTATTTACTGACCTGATTACTCAGTATAGGAGAACATATGAGAAAAATAACACCATTTTAATTTCTCATCCATCTTGAGTCCTTTAATATAAAAACCTGTTATATTTTCTTTATATAAAGGGATGGAATCAAGAGGAAAGAGAACTAATGCATATGGAGCAACTACAGAATGCCTGGCATTATGCTGGATGTTTTCTAATGTAATATGATGTTTATAGCAACCATACAATGTTTATGTGTGTAGCAGATTGTTTTTTCCAAAGATGGCTGTACCAGCACACACACACACACGCTCACACATATATACAGACACTCACACATGAATACGTTGCATCCACACAGGCTCTTTGTGTAATAGGACTGTCACTTCTCCAATCAAGAGATGAGGTCCATGTTCCCTACCCTTCCCTAGACAGGGACTTGGAACTTCTCCAGCCAAGAGAACAGAGTATGGTGGAAGTGGTGCCATGTGACTTCCAACGTTGGGTCATAAAAAGATACAGCTTTCACCCGGCGAGCTTCTGCTCTCTCTCGCTCTCTTTCTTTCTATCTCCATATTTCTCTTTTATCATCCCTAGCCTTCATAATAGTAATGTTGGAACCCTCTGGCCTTATCTCAAGACACAAAGGCCAGCAAGTTTATAGTCATTTGCCCCGTGTTGAGGGGGAGCAGAAGCCCTTTGGGGCCTGCATGATTGTGAGTATGTATCAAGAAAACTAGTCAAGGCAAGTGGCTGGGAGAGTCTCTGGCACAGATCTGGATTATATGGTCTGGTTCTCCCTCGTTACCCAGCAAGTCTCCTTCCAGTTCCATATTTGGATGATGTTTTTTCAGGTTTACTTTTATGAAGGAAATAGGGATTTCTTTTTAATACATATAATTTCTTACCCACTGCATTTTCCTATTTTGAATGAGAGTTTAGTGTATGTATAGCAACGGCCCAGCAGTGGAAGAGAAAGAATTATCTCTTATTAGAGTCAAAGTCAATTTATTCATCATCCAACAAATATTTATTAAGACCAGCTATTTCCAGTGATATTGCAAACATTATATCAGAAAGATTTCTTCTGATAAAACGAAACTAAGAATTCTAGATGAAATACAAAAATTGTCTATTTGTTCATGTTTGAGCTGGCAGAAGCTAAGTGAAAGTCTGTGAAAGCAAAAGAGAAAAGATAAGAATGTGCTAATCCAGAGAGATGCATAAGGGTTGGACTTGGAGTTTGCCTTTGGGGAACTAGTGGATTCCGGGGCCCACAGTCAGGATTTGATGAGTCACCTATGCAGGACATAAGAGGTAAAGCCTGGGACTCAAGCAGGTTGGGGTTGTGGAACCATGAGTGACTCATAATACTGAATCCCCCAAAGACAACATCCTCAGTGGCTAAAGTAGAGGAAGAAAAAAAGCCCACAAAAAAAGAGGGCCCAGATATGTATATGACTTGGCCTTGTCTCTGGAAGGACATAAAAAGAGACAAAATATCCCCTGAGAATTTCTAACAACCTCTGTGTTTCAAGCAAAAAAAAAATCATATTACATATACGACACTAACAAAAAGTCCTTTCTGGCACCAAGATGGCGATGGGTCTGGAGCGGCCGTGACAGGAGACAGCGCGATCCTGTGAGCCGTGCGCTGCGATACCAGAGTATTGATTGCATTTCCAAGAGCAACAAAAGGCGAATAATTCTTTCAACAACGATCCTACATCGACAAACAAGCGGCAGCAGGTTCGAGGTTTTGGGGCCGACACAGAGGAGGACTCCTGAGAGCGCTCAAGCCCGGCTGCGGGAACGAGCGATCAGCCCAGACATCAAAGGCCAGGAAAGCCAGCAAAGGACTGCGCAGAGGCGGAGTGAAGCACGCGAGACCGCCCCAACTCTGCGACCTCTGTGAGTCACCCCCCGCCCAGCTCCACTTGCGGGGCAAAGCCCGACTGCTCCCCGCCCGCCTGGCCACCGCCCACCACACCAGGCTAGGCGCCCACATCAAAGCTGCCTCCATTTTCTTGGGTGGGGGTGGAGAAGGCCGGCTTAGGGAGGGCAGGACAGCCATCTCTGTTTGGCGTGACTCCTCACTGAGACGTGCTATTTGCTTGCCGCAACACGGGGCACCCCAGGGCCTGTGGACTGGCCTACAATCCCACTCTCCCCGTGGATCTCTGACGGGGCTGGTAGCATGGGGAGGCCCCAGCCAGCGTCGGGGGGGCAGGGAAGAGGAGCCCGTCCAGATCATCTCTCCGCCACACCCTGGGCATCAGCCCCAGATAAACTCCCTCTTCCCGAGA
>NW_007740968.1:26793-27491 GCF_000696425.1 Galeopterus variegatus | reverse complement strand
AACACGTATGCAAAATTATACACCATGATCAAGTGGGATTCATCCCAGGGATGCAAGGTTGATATGCAAATCAATAAATGTGTTACACCACGTTAATAAAAGCAAAGAAAAAAACCACATGATCATCTCTATTGATGCTGAAAAAGCATTTGACAAAATTCAACATCCTTTCGTGATAAAGACTCTCTACAAGTTAGGCATAGACAGAAAGTATCTCAACATAAATAAAGCCATATATGGTAAGGCCACTGCCAATATCATCCTGAACAGGAAAAAGCTAAAAGCTTTTCCCTTAAAACAGGAACTAGACAAGGATGTCCACTCTCACCACTCCTATTCAACATAGTGTTGGAAGTACTAGCCAGAGCAATCAGAGAAGAGAAGGAAATAAAGGGCATTCAGATTGGAAAGGATGAAGTCAAGCTGTCCCTTTTCGCAGATGATCTGATCCTATATGTTGAACAGCCTAAAGCTTCTATTAAAAAAACTTCTAGAGTTGATAAACGATTTCAGCAAAGTTGCAGGGTACAAAAACAACACCCCAAAATCAGTAGCATTTCTATACTACACCAGTGAACATGCAGAAAAAGAAATCAAGAAAGCTAGCCCATTTACAGTAGCCACCAAAAAAATAAATAAATAAATAAAATATTTAGGAATAAAGCTGACCAAAGATGTGAAAAATCTCTATGAAGAGA
>NW_007740968.1:20525-25793 GCF_000696425.1 Galeopterus variegatus | reverse complement strand
TATACCCAGAGGAATGGAAATCATCATGCCGAAAGGGATACCTGTACTCCAATGTTAATTGCAGCACTATACACAATAGCCAAGAGCTGGAACCAGCCCAGATGTACATCATTTGATGAGTGGATAAGGAAACTGTGGTACATCTACATAATGGAATTCTACTCTGCTATAAAAAAGAACAAAATACTACCATTTGCAACAACATGGATGGACTTAGAGAAAATTATATTAAGTGCAACAAGTCAGGCAGAGAAAGAGAAATACCACATGTTCTCAGTTATTTGTGGGAGCTAAAAATTAATAAATAAATAAACACACAAATAAAGGGTTGGGGGAAGAAGACAATAACCACAAAAATACCTTGAACTATTTAAGCCAAGTGCACAGATACAATGTTGGGGGTGGGGGGAGGAGAGGGGGTGGAGAGGAACGGGTAAAGGGGCATGAAAATCAAGTACAATGTATTTTGAGAAGTAAAATAAAATAAAATTAAAAAAATAATAATGGTAACCCTCAAATGTGGAGTTGACAATGAAAAAAAAGAAAGAAAGAAAAAGAAAATACACACACTCACAACACATGCACACACAGCCCACAGGATGAAACTTTCATGGGCTCACTCAAAAACACTCTCCTAATAGCAGCGTGGAGCAGATGCTGCCGAATTGTTCTCATTTTGTGGAAAAAAATGGATTTTCTAGAAGAACCAAGCAAGAAAAAGATCCCTGCCACCCACAGTTCTTTCCAGAGCAGCCTGTAATTTGGAGAGGAGCCAGAGGGGATGGCGGCTTCTGGCCACTTGAGGGCACTCTGGAATCCTGAGACCAGGAGGGAGCTGTTTTTTTTTTTTTTTTTTTTTTTTTTTTTTTTTTTTTACCGGAAACGCTATCCCAGTTAGCCATCAGCAGACAACCTGGAAATTCATCCTAGAAAAGGGAGCAGTGAAAAATAGGTTTTATAATGAGGGCTTGAAGCAAGGCGGGGCAGAGGGCAGAAGCGGCAGAGGTAAACTAAAGGGCTTTAAGTTTTACTGTAGTGGAAAATGGGGCCCTGATTTTTGCATGCCGTTGCTCAGAAGGAAGAGTTCAGTTAACCCAGGGTTCTCAGCTGGGGTGATTTGTGCTCCCGAGGGGATATTTGGCACTGTCTGGAGACATGTTTGATTGGCACAATGGTGTGTGTGGTGGGATTGTTACCTGCATCTAATAAGTAGAAGCCAGAGATACTGCTAAACGTCCTATGGTGCACAGATTTATCTGGTCCACGATGCCCAGGTTGAGAAAAACGCTGAGTTAACTCAACAGCAGTTTTAAGCCCTGCCTGCTCAGTGAGCAGGAGGTCTACATTCCAGTTCTTTCCACAGCTTCTAGTCTATGCTGAGTTGGATTGTCCCTCAGGAAGTGGTCTGGTTTGGCAGATGCTGTCGTGGTTTCTAGAGGAAGAAAAATTAGCTTGGGATTTTCACTGCAATCTCTTTCTCCCCCTGTCCTATGTGGGGTTTCCCCACTAGCAGACCCTGCAATGAGGATTGTAGCACACAAGTAGTTGATTTGGAAAGGGACCCCAGGAAACACTCTTGGGGAGGTGGAAATGAGGCAGTGAAGGACACCGGCGTAAGGTGTGCTCTCCAGCAAGTCATCTCTGTGGGCACTAATGCATGATGCCGCCGGAAAGTTCTGGGAGCCAGTGCAGAACATGCACCTGTCCTCCAGCCCTCATCAGTTATTGGCTGAGGGCTACTGGCATGAAATGGGGTGGGGGGAGATCCTGAGGCATTCATTATCTGGCATTGCAGCCTGCCTTGCTAGCAGAGGGGCTCTAGCTGCTCAAGAAAATCCTCCGGTAAAGTGCTGGCCGGCTTGCTACCAATGCTAGGGCCTGACGTGGGAGGGGCACAGATGGCCTCTGCTCCACCTCCACCCCCTATCTCCTGAAGGAGTGTCAGAAGTCCTGTGCATGCCCAGTCATCCTCTATTTGAGTACTGCAGCTGCCTCTTTTGACTGTGCTAGTATGCACCATGGTCACTTAATGTAGGACGAACAGATATTAGCCACAACTCCATTGTCTTGGTCCCTTAGACTGACACCCGGCAGCATTAGACAGCAGCAAGCTTAACTACAATGTCTGGAGACCAGAGGAGGATTTACCTGGAAGCTAACGAAACATCAGCTTCAGAGCTCCTGGACTGTAGGGGCAAAGGTTGTGCACTGGGAGTTGAGAGGGCTCCACAGTGTTCTAGGTTTGTGTAAACCCATCTTTAATGTGCAAGTATATGAATCAATCCCCCAGGACTGCGAAAATGCAGACTTTGATTCAGTGGTTCTAGGTAGGTCTTGGGATTCTGCACTTCTAACAGGCTCCCTATAGTCCACTTGCTACTGGTGCACTGAGCCAGGAAGGGAGGCCAGGTCACGGCAAGTAAGCACATCTATGTCAGCATCTTGGGAAATTGCCTAATGAGCTCTCAGAAGAAGGGGATCCAAGGCTCTAGTAAGAAAAGTGATGTGGTTTGTTTTCTCATTCTACATTAACTTTCATACCTAATTTCCTTTTTTTTTTTTCGAAGGACCCTCCTCCCCGACCAATTTATAAGCCTTAGGTCTCATGAAACTTGGATCTTCCCTATCTGAGAGCACTTGAGAGGGCTAGCATTTAGCTTGGAGAGTCTGAGCCCCATGCACTATGATTTGTACATCAGGAGCTCTAAAACTTTCAGCTTCCTTTTCCTGCTCCCTGATCTCAGGCAGCTTCCAGAGCTAGATGCTAAGTGAAGACGTGTAGGAAAGAAGACCTCTGAAGAAGGGCACCACAAAGGTTAGCTAACAGGCAGTGTAAAGCCTGGAATTCAGGCCAGTGAATCAAGTGTGGAAGGATATTAATGTTCAGACCATGTTCATTCATTCATTCATTCAGCAGATGTTTATTGAACATCTACTATGTGTCAAGCATTGTTCTAGGTGCTGGGGATAAGATATTGAACAAGAGAGACAAAAATCCCTGCCTCCAAAGGTTGACATTCTAGAAAAGGGCGATAGACAGTAAGTTAATCACATCGTAGATTAGAAGATAACACAAAATACAGCTGAGAAGGGGGTAGAAGTTGGGTGGGAGTGGTGGAGTCATAATTGAAATAGGCTGGTCAGAGAAGACCTCATTAAGGTGACCTGTGAACCAAGACTTGAATAGGGTGAGTTTTAATACGGACTTTTAAGTTATACTAAATTTAATTAATTTCATTTAATTACATTTTCATTTAATACAGAAATTTAATTTGTTGTTCCTTTTTCTTTGTTGCCCGAAGGATGAAGATTTAAATTTGAAGATTTAAGCTCATGCTGCTCTGAAGAAAAGAGGAAGTAGTTTTTCAATTGCTGATGAGTTGGCCGTCAAGGTTTGTTGTCAGACATGGAAAAGAAGTATCTCAGAGGGAAAGAAAGATAAAAAGGGATTTTCCTTAGAAATAAAGGAGATCTAAAACCTGGGGAAGGAGGGGAGAGGATGAGGGCAAGTCTGGGGAGGGGTCTGAGGAGCAGCGAGGAGCGAGGTCCCCACTGCCAGCTTCTTCCTTCAATGTCAGGCACTGCCCTACTTGGATAACACCATGTATGACAACCACTTGATGACAGGCACAACTCACAGATGACTGCACTCACAATGGTTGAGAATGACTGGGAAAGCCTTTGATATGGGCAAAAAATGTCACTGGATGTCCCTTCAATGGAATAGTAGGTGCACCCTTCTAGGTGGGATATCTGATTCTATAGGGGCTTGTCCCTTTCGTTGTCTTTAATATTTCAAAACTCTGTATGATATAGGAAACTGATAAGGCAAATAAGTTTTTTCCAGTGGAGATCCTAATAATTCCCTCTTTGGAAGAGGAAAGTATTGCATCTGTAGGGGAGGAAAAAATAATACTCTTCTCTATCCTTNATTGTCTTTAATATTTCAAAACTCTGTATGATATAGGAAACTGATAAGGCAAATAAGTTTTTTCCAGTGGAGATCCTAATAATTCCCTCTCCCTTTGGAAGAGGAAAGTATTGCATCTGTAGGGGAGGAAAAAATAATACTCTTCTCTATCCTTCTTAGTTCTTAGTTGGGACAGACCCCTATAACAAAAGACAGACTAACAGGAGAAAAAAACCCAGAAGTTTATTAACATGTATACCTTATGTACGCATGAGAGTTACCCAGAGAGATGAGTAAATCTCAAGAGGTGGCTTTGAATTCAGGCTTATACAGCATCTCCAACAAAGATAAGTACATTTTTAGAGAAGTGACAAGACAAAGGAAAAGAACTTTAAGTCTCTGGGGGAGGAGGAAAAATTGTGGAAAGGCAAATAAATAGTTGATAAAGGCTAGTTAGTACAGTTTGTCAGTAGATTCCTCTGATGTCTTCTCCAGGCTAATAAGGGCCTAAGGTTGTCTTCGGTGGTTAACTTTTGTCCTTCCTGGTACAAAAGGGGAGGTGGAACAACTTTGTAAAACTATGTCCTGCTTTTAGGCAAATAGGAGGCAGGTAGATAGTTTTTCTTGAATCTGCTTCTTCTCAATTGCCTTTAGCTCAAAATGCTCCTCATGCCAAAGTGGCATATTTTGGGGTGGCATATTTTGGTCTCCTACACATCTATTAGCAAATCCATTTCAACATTTCTGACTACCTATATACGTGTCTGCTTTTTTTTTTCATTTTTTTTTTGAACTAGTTGAAAAAAACCTAATGTATTTTTATTAATTAATGAATTAAATAAAATCATTTTATGAGTATGGGAGTCATGATTTTATCTTTAGAAAATATTTTCCTTTACCATGGTCCACCTGTATGTACCCCCATCCTACTCATGCCAGTCCTTCATTGACTGGCCAGTCTCTCCCTTTGGGATCCCTGAGAGTTGTGGGACAGACAGCTGCTCCCAATTTCTCATCCTTTTAGGAGCTGATGTTACATCTCCAAGGATGCTGGGACTTTGCTAAGTCCCAAGGCCTAGGACTCCCCACTTCTCTGTGTAGTAGAGGAGGTATAGCCCAGGGGCAAGGGACAGGCTTTGAATCCAGTTGTACCACTTCCTAGCAGTGTGATGCTGGGCAGTTTACTTTTGTAAATTGTGATCTGGGCAATATTGATAGAAACGGTACTGATAAATTTGTGAGGATTAAATCAACAAACACCTAGGGGCCGGCCCGGTGGTGCACTGCTACAGTGCACCGCTTGGGAGCGCGGTGGCGCTCCCGCCGAGGGTTTGGATCCCACATACAGACCGGTTCCC